>NC_140000.1:15943284-15969366 GCF_964263955.1 Coregonus lavaretus
CTCCAAATAGGTGTTATTTACATAGTCAAATATTGTCTTACGAACAATGCATTGGAAGTGTCATTTGGTTCAGTCGATATCTAGCTCACCGGTTATTTCATACGTCTGATATTATGGACATATTTGGGCGTTTTGTTGTGAATCTGCTCTTCCGTGGTGCTAGCCAGTCAGGTAGCTAGCTAGTTAGCTAAATTACTCAACCAGTGTCACTTCAGGGAAATGTGTTTCTTGTGACACAACGGAAACATAATTTCACAGTGGTTCACAAACAAGAGTTGGTCCTTTATTGTCGTGTTAATCGAAGGCCCGTCTTATACAGGATTCCTCCGGAATTTGGCCTGCTTTCGAAGAGTCGCGATGCTGAACGTCCCATCCCAGTCGTTCCCTGCAGCCAGCTCTCAGCAGCGTGTTGCTCCAGCCGGTCAGTCCGGCAGGAACAAGGTACTGTACCGGTAGTTGACGACATGATTGTTGTGTGTGAGAGTCATGCCTATATATCATTGTTACATAATGTTGATGTTGATGACCCATCAGGGAGTTAGACTATTGTGGTCGTACTATATGAATGTTCTGTGGCCCAATTTTATATTGAGTTAGAAGACCCTGTCTGCCTAGTCAACCCTAAATTGATTGTCATCATGCCACACCCTTTGAAAGCAGAAAATGACCTGTCTCTTGCCAACACTTTACTCTTTACTGTACTGTAAGTGTAAGGCTGTGTTATCATAATGCCACATGTGCTGACTGTGAGGGCTGCTCTTCCATTTGTTTCAGGTAGCATTGAAGCCTGGCCACAGTCTGATGGACTGGATCCGTGTGGCTAAGAGTGGCCGGGATCTGACAGGGCTGAGAGGCAGACTCATAGACGTCACAGAGGAGGAGCTGCAGAAACACAACACACGGGACGACTGCTGGACCTGCATACGAGGTGACACAAGCTAGCCTTGTACTGTTTACACACACACACACACACACACACAATAATGGTCCTGGCGTTTCGCAGGTTTTTGTTTAAGCTCAGTACTAACACACCAGATTCAACTAATCAAGGGCTCAATGCCTCTCCAGGGCTAGAGTTGGCGAAACTGGGCTATTACTTAAATTGTTCAGGAAAGTAAATGTGAATACTACACACACACACACACACACACACACACACACACATACACAATAGCTGCATACTATCTGTACACAATTCTCTCCTCTTTCCACCTTCTGTAGGCCTAATTGAGTGATTCCTCACGAAACCCAGACAAACGAAATTCCATGATTTTGGGGATTTTCACAAAATGTAATCCATAGAATAGTCCTTTCGAGGAAGGATTGTGTTTTACATTTGTATCTAAAAGCATAATTGAGAAATAGTGGCAAATTTGTTACATTTTTCCTTACCCAGGCTTCCTTTAAGACCCAATAATGTTTAACCTGTAGATGCTATAATACAAAGGTAAAAATGTTTCATATAAAGCTTTACCACTTGCTCTGTAATATGAGTAGTATTTTGATTTCACAAAAACATTTCTTACATTAATTTATGAATATTGAAACATACCACATGAATATAGAAAATATGTTTAAAAATGCAATATATTATTGAACATGATATACTCTACCGACAAATCAAATTCCAGACTGGGATCTCTGCTAGTTTTAAAGTTATTGCCCTTTTTTTAACACATATATTTGCATAGTTCAGCAATGTAACCAATCACAGCTCTCCTTCTACTTGTATTGTTACACATCCTGCAAATCACCAGCAGAGGGTGACCATTTTGAATCCATTTTCACATTCACTCTGTTGTTAATGCATACGAATTGGATCATAACTCTTAAAGTAGCAGAGATCCCACTCTGGAACTTCGCTAAGCCTGTAGAGTATATTATCTTCAACCATATATTAAAACATTTGCCAATTTCGATATCATTTTTATATATTTTTCAATATTCATAAATTAATGTAAAGAAAAAGTTATTGAAATAAAAATACTACTCATTTTACAGAGAAAGCAGTATAGCTTCATATGACACCAATGTTTGCTTTGTAGCACCTACAGATGAAACACTATGGAGTCTTAAAGGAGGCCTAAGTTAGGCCAAAATGTAATAATATGCCAACTTTGATAAATCAATTCTCAATTATGCTTTTAAATACAAATGTCAAATGTATGTCAAGAATACTTCCTCCAAAGGACTATTACAGTGGGGGAAAAAAGTATTTAGTCAGCCACCCATTGTGCAAGTTCTCCCATTTAAAAAGATGAGAGAGGCCTGTAATTTTCATCATATGTACACATCAACTATGACAGACAAATTGAGAAAATAAAATCCAGAAAATCACATTGTAGGATTTTTAATGAATTTATTTGCAAATTATGGTGGAAAATAAGTATTTGGTCACCTACAAACAAGCAAGATTTCTGGCTCTCACAGACCTGTAACTCCTTCTTTAAGAGGCTCCTCTGTCCTCCACTCGTTACCTGTATTAATGGCACCTGTTTGAACTTGTTATCAGTATAAAAGACACCTGTCCACAACCTCAAACAGTCACACTCCAAACTCCACTATGGCCAAGACCAAAGAGCTGTCAAAGGACACCAGAAACAAAATTGTAGACCTGCACCAGGCTGGGAAGACTGAATCTGCAATAGGTAAGCAGCTTGGTTTGAATAAATCAACTGTGGGTGCAATTATTAGGAAATGGAAGACATACAAGACCACTGATAATCTCCCTCGATCTGGGGCTCCACACAAGATCTCACCCCGTGGGGTCAAATTGATCACAAGAACGGTGAGCAAAAATCCCAGAACCACACGGGGGGACCTAGTGAATGACCTGCAGAGAGCTGGGACCAAAGTAACAAAGCCTACCATCAGTAACACACTACGCCGCCAGGCACTCAAATCCTGCAGTGCCAGACGTGTCCCCCTGCTTAAGCCAGTACATGTCCAGGCCCGTCTGAAGTTTGCTAGAGTGCATTTGGATGATCCAGAAGAGGATTGGGAGAATGTCATATGGTCAGATGAAACCAAAATAGAACTTTTTGGTAAAAACTCAACTCGTCGTGTTTGGAGGACAAAGAATGCTGAGTTGCATCCAAAGAACACCATACCTACTGTGAAGCATGGGGGTGGAAACATCATGCTTTGGGGCTGTTTTTCTGCAAAGGGACCAGAACGACTGATCCGTGTAAAGGAAAGAATGAATGGGGCCATGTATCGTGAGATTTTGAGTGAAAACCTCCTTCCATCAGCAAGGGCATTGAAGATGAAACGTGGCTGGGTCTTTCAGCATGACAATGATCCCAAACACACCGCCCGGGCAACGAAGGAGTGGCTTCGTAAGAAGCATTTCAAGGTCCTGGAGTGGCCTAGCCAGTCTCCAGATCTCAACCCCATAGAAAATCTTTGGAGGGAGTTGAAAGTCTGTGTTGCCCAGCGACAGCCCCAAAACATCACTGCTCTAGAGGAGATCTGCATGGAGGCATGGGCCAAAATACCAGCAACAGTGTGTGAAAACCTTGTGAAGACTTACAGAAAACGTTTGACCTGTGTCATTGCCAACAAAGGGTATATAACAAAGTATTGAGAAACTTTTGTTATTGACCAAATAATTATTTTCCACCATAATTTGCAAATAAATTCATTAAAAATCCTACAATGTGATTTTCTGGAATTTCTTTTCTCATTTTGTCTGTCATAGTTGACGTGTACCTATGATGAAAATTACAGGCCTCTCTCATCTTTTTAAGTGGGAGAACTTGCACAATGGGTGGCTGAATAAATACTTTTTTCCCCCACTGTATATGGATTACAAAATAATGTTATTTTATTGTCTGGGTTTCGTGAGGAATCACTTTCGTGAGGAATCTAGCACATTTCATCCTCTCATTTCCCCATGTGCGTCATTGAGATGAAATGCACTCATTGGTAGTCATGGAGTGGGTTCGTTTGTCTAAGGACATTGAGCAATAAAGCTTAATTGAATTTGCTGTGACTAGGTCTCTGTGCACTTCTTCTGATTCACAGCGGAACAGGGGCGCCCTCCCTCCCTCGCTCCTTCCCTCCCTCTGTGTACCTCTCTTTCTTTCTTCCCTCCCTATACCTCTCTCTCACACAAACTCATCACAGATGCATGGCACACAGCAGGAACCTTTTATGACTTATTTGACAATCAGTCCTTAAAACAACAACATAACAACACCCAACAGCAGCATTAGGTTGTAGAGAAGAAATATGGAGTTACACAACCGTACGCTGATGCCATTATCGTCATGTATCATTATTATTCATGTTTTTATATTTGTTGATCACACTCATCAGCACTCCCATAGGGATGTGTTATGAAGGCATTACCTAACCAATTTAATATCAGTAGGCTTTAAGACAGTTATTGGCGATTGTATACACAAATGAAGGTTCCCTGTGGTAGACATACCTTCTCCTCTCATACAGTTTCCATTGGGACTGTGTCTGTTTTCAGGGTCAGTGACTCACTGGGCTACAGCGTGGCCATGTGCTTGTGTTTGGAGGATAATGTTGTGTTTGTTGGGATAATATTTTTGAGTAGTGTATGTGTCTTTATGTTGTGAGAAGGCTTTCTATAGAAAGCATTGGAGGCTGGGTCAACTCCCCCTCAATACCATACATTACAATGTATATAATTCAATCATTGTTCAAGCATAGTTCAATCATAGTTTAATCATTCATAACCATTTATTTGAATGTATTGGCTGAATTCACTGTTATGTTTGTCGGTGTGAATGGGCCCACATACCTGTAGACTGACTGTACACTGAGTATACAAAACATTAAGAACACCTGCTCTTTCCATGATATAGCTTTCACCTGGTCAGTCTATGATCCCTTATTGATGTCACTTGTTAAATCCACTTCAATCAGTGTAGATGAAGGGGAGGAGACCGGTTAAAGAAGGATTTTTAAGCCTTGAGAAAGTTGAGACATGGATTGTGTATGTGTGCCATTCAGAGCGTGAATGGGCAAGACAAAATATTTAAGTGCCTTTGAACGGGGTATGGTAGTAGGTGCCAGGCGCACCGGTTTGTGCCAAGAACTGCAACGCTGCTGGATTTTTCACGCTCAACAGTTTCTGTGTGTATCAAGAATTGTCCACCACCCAAAGGATATCCATCCAACTTGACACAACTGTGGGAAGCATTGTAGTCAACATGGGCCCAGCATCCCTGTGGAACGTTTTCGACATGTTGTAGAGTTCATGCCCTGACAAATTGAGGCTGTTCTGGGGGTAAAATGTTACAACTCAATATTAGGAAGGTGTTCCTAATGTTTGGTATACTCAGTAATTTGTCACACCTCTTTCAGTACATCTTATACTTCAGTTAGGCTATTGGGTGATGACTTTTGGGAGCCACCATCCCTCCAATGCTGGTCATTTCCTACACGAGTTAGCCCTAATATACAGATCTTTAAAACATTTTCTATTGTGAATTGCTTATATGTTTTTGTTCTTTCTTTTGTTGCATTTTGTGAATAAATACTATTATTTCCTGTGTGTCTCAGGCATGGTTTATAATGTGAGCCCCTACATGGAGTACCACCCTGGAGGAGAAGAGGAACTTATGAAGGCAGCTGGGATAGACGGAACAGACCTTTTTGACCAGGTCAGCTCTCATTGGACTTTCCCGAGTTAAAGGACAACCGTGCAAGTTCACATGTTAAAACACACAAGTTCAAAACATTAAAGCACATGATGTGTGTGATGATGCCGTGCTTGTCTAAGCTCTCTTGCTCACATTCTCCCTGTCTGCCCTTGTCCGCCCTTGTCCCTGTATCTGTGGCCATATGAGCAGGTCCACAGGTGGGTAAACTATGAGTCCATGCTAAAGGAGTGTCTGGTAGGGAGGATGGCTGTGAAGGCCAGCACTGCTCTCAAAGGTACAGTAACACACAATCCCTCAGGACTTTAATGTACCATATTTTCTCTTTCATGCAGGATGTTTTTTGAGACTTTCTAATTTGTCTCCACAGCTCAATCGGTAAAAAAGGACAGCATCACTCATTTGAATGGTAATGTACAAACGAATAATAAGAATAGTGAACAAAACACGTGATTGTTCTGTATTGTCTTGTATTTGTGTGTGGGTGTTCTATATCACGTGTGGCTGAAATCAGAGTCCTTAATCTTGTCTCCCTCTCCTCAGGTCTAGCCCCTCCTCCTCCCCCCACCTCCATGCTCCCTCCTGCTTTCCTCACCCCTCCCTCACCCTCCTCAGCCGCCCCGCCACCACCCCAACCCAAAGACGCCCGGCCCAGGTACGCTCTCAAAACAACAAGAGGAACTGTTATGATATTGAGAATGGTGACACAGACTGGATGATGTGAAGTATGATAGATGGATATGAGCAGGTAATGAACATACTGTATCTGTATATTGTTTTTTTTAGGTATGACTGGTTTCAAACTGATGTCACGGTCAATATTGTGGTTTACACCAAACGGAAGGTAAACAGCCCCACTTTGCAATTTTTAAATGGCAATTTTTAAAATGAGGTTTGAGTGAAATATGAGCCAGAACGGGCAGTAGTTGTTCTTTAACCTCACCTCTCTCCCCCCCTCTTTTCTCTCTTCTCTTTCCCCCGTCTCCCTTATTTTCTCTCCTCATTTATCCTCTCTCAGCTCCCCAGCTCTGGCTGTACCATAGTTGACCTGCAAGATGGTGTTCTACGGGTGGAAGTTCTTCTGGGGAAAATGTCCTACATGCTGTGTCAACGTAAGTCGCAGCTTCCTTTGATACAACATTGTGACTGTTTTCTGACATGAGTTGTCGTAGCCGCCTCTTTCAATCTCCTTTCTTTTATCCATCTATTACAGCCATTCTCTCATTCTTTCTAACCATCCTGTACTAGGGGTGTGAACGTTTAAATGAAATTGGGATCGTTAACTGAAAAACGATGTTTATTATTATATATTTTTCTTATTTCCTCCCATAAAATGTAAATCACAGTTCAGTTATCACACTTAGCACTAACAGGTCCCAATCATCATCATAAAGGGAACATTTTTAGATGAAAGAAATACCTAACAAAACAATGCTGTAAAGTTAGTAGGAGGAGAAATGCATCTTTCAAATGATTTGCCACGGATATAAAGCGCTCTGCACTTCATTCGTCGTTAACAGTTGGAAAAATGGCAGAGAGTGAGACAGGGAAGTGACAGCAGCGAAGTCCTGTAATGGCAATACTTTGAGAAGTTAAATGAGAAGGTGATGAAACGCAAACTTTCCGAGGTGAAATTGAGCTACAGTGGCAGTACAGGTGCAGTGCTTAACCATCTGAAAGGGAGGCACCTTGACACCCAAGCCGTTGCTGGCAGCAGCAGTGCAGGCTCCCAACAACAGACATTAGACAGGCTCTTCAGTCTTCACACGAAATAAGTAACTTGTTTAAAAAAAAAAGTAACAAAAAAAAATAACAGAAAAGTGATGCGTGCATATGTATTCACCTCCTTTGCTATGAAGCCCCTGAATAAGATCTGGTGCAACTAATTACCTTCAGAAGTCACATAATTAGTTAGATTGCACACTTTATTTAAGTGTCACATGATCTGTCACATGATCTCAGTATATATACACCTGTTCTGAAAGGCCCCAGAGTCTGCATCACCACTAAGCAAGGGGCACCACCAAGCAAGCGGCACCATGAAGACCAAGGAGCTCTCCAAACAGGTCAGGGACAAAGTTGTGGAGAAGTACAGATTAGGGTTGGGTTTTTAAAAAATATCTGAAACTTTGAACATCCCACAGAGCACCATTAAATCCATTATTAAAAAATGGAAAGAATATGGTACCACAACAAACCTGCCAAGAGAGGGCAGCACACCAAAACTCACGGACCAGGCAAGGAGGGCATTAATCAGAGAGGCAATTTGAGTATCTGTCCATAGGACCACTTTAAGCCGTACACTCCACAGAGCTGGGCTTTACCGAAGAGTGGCCAGAAAAAAGCCATTGCTTAAAGACAAAAAATAAGCAAACTTGTTTGTTGTTCGCCAAAAGGCATGTGGGAGACTCCCCAAACATATGGAAGAAGGTACTCTGGTCAGATGAGACTAAAATTGAGCTTTTTGGCCATCAAGGAAAACACTATGTCTGGCGCAAACCCAACACCTCTCATCACCCCGTGAACACCATCCCCACAGTGAAGCATGGTGGTGGCAGCCTCATGCTGTGGGAATGTTTTTCATTGGCAGGGACTGGGAAACTGTTCAGAATTGAAGGAATGATGGATGGTGCTAAATACAGGGAAATTCTTGAGGGAAACCTGTTTCAGTCTTCCAGAGATTTGAGACTGGGACGGGGTTTCACCTTCCAGCAGGACAATGACCCTAAGCATACTGCTAAAGCAACATTTGAGTGGTTTAAGGGGAAACATTTAAATGTCTTGGAATGGCCTAGTCAAAGCCCAGACCTCAATCCAATTGAGAATCTGTGGTATGACTGTTGTTGTACACCAGTGGAACATATCCAACTTGAAGGAGCTGGAGCAGTTTTCCTTGAAGAATGGGCAAAAATCCCAGTGGCTAGATGTGCCAAGCTTATAGAGACATACCCCCAAGAGACTTGCAGCTGTAATTGCTGCAAAAGGTGGCTCTACAAAGTATTGACTTTGTTGGGTTGAATAGTTATGCATGCTCATGTTTTCTGTTTTTTTGTCTTATTTCTTGTTTGTTTCACAAAAAAAAATATTTTGCATCTTCAAAGTGGTAGGCATGTTGTGTAAATCAAATGATACAAACACCCAAAAAATCCATTTTAATTACAGGTTGTAAGGCAAGCCACTGTAGAAGCAGCAATATATTGTTGAAAACTATGCTGCTTTTCACAAGCATTCTATAATTACACTATTAGTTTGTGTATCTTACTGTCTGCAAACACCTGTCTGCTAGTTTATTTTCTTAGCAAGCTGTGGCTAAAATAAATAGTGTTAACCACTAATGCTAATTGCTAACGTTAGCTAGCTTGCTAAATTTACTAAGAGTCAGAGCAAACGCTATACAGCCCGGCACCAGTAGTAATGTTACGTTTGATGCCGGAGCTCCAAGGCATGCGTTGAAATTGCTAAGTAGTGCACTTGGAAGCACTGTGTGGATGCCTGTATCACTTTATCAGAAGCAGGTGATTAATGACATCCGAAACTTTGTTTTGTTGAATAACCACCTGGTTGGTTTGGTAAAAGACAAAAAGGCTACGTTGCACATCATCTATAATCATTTGGCTGCTCTAAATTCTTTTAACCAGCAGGTGCCACTAGTGTAGACTGTGTTGATCAAAGCCTCAAGCAATTGGCTGGAATTAGCTTTGTTTCCCCATCACTTGGTACCAGTGCTGGTGTAGGATGTGATTTTCTTTGCAGGTTAGGAGGGCAATTTCACTAACCCTAACCCTTTCCCTAACCTTAACCTTAGTCTCCTAACCTGCTGCATTAATTATCCTAACCTGCTGCGAAAAAGTCACTTCTGGTCGTAGCTGTATCGAAGTGGTGTGAAAACAGTGTTTCTTGTAAGAAAATGTGTAATCTAACATCTAATTTGGGTCCCCTGGAAGCACTGACCAACACTGTGGTTCCTACCCTGTCAATAATTCCTCCCTGGCAGGCTTATTCATTCGTTGTCATGTCAAACAACAATGTATCCAAGGTGCTGCCCACTATATTCCAACTATAATCATTCTATTTCCATGATTCCAACAGTTCACCAATTAACTAGGCCTATATATTTTGCCTATATCATGCAACCTTGCATGGCACGGTGTGGAAATGATAACAAAAGTGCAGGAAATGCAGAAATGTATGAAAATGCTTAACATTATTTTTGGTTGAATCAAATCAAATCAAATCAGATTTTATTGGTCACATGCGCCGAATACAACAGGTGCAGACATTACAGTGAAATGCTTACTTACAGCCCTTAACCAACAGTGCATTTATTTTAAAAAAAATAAAATAACAACAAAAAAAGTGTTGAGAAAAAAAGAGCAGAAGTAAAATAAAATAACAGTAGGGAGGCTATATATACACAGGGGGGTACCTGTGCGGGGGCACCGGCTAGTTGAGATAGTTGAAGTAATATGTACATGTGGGTAGAGTTAAAGTGACTATGCATAAATAATTAACAGAGTAGCAGCAGCGTAAAAAGGATGGGGTGGGGGGGGGGCAGTGCAAATAGTCCGGGTAGTCATGATTAGCTGTTCAGGAGTCTAATGGCTTGGGGGTAGAAGCTGTTGAGAAGTCTTTTGGACCTAGACTTGGCACTCCGGTACCGCTTGCCGTGCGGTAGCAGGGAGAACAGTCTATGACTAGGGTGGCTGGAGTCTTTGACAATTTTGAGGGCCTTCCTCTGACACCACCTGGTATAGAGGTCCTGGATGGCAGGAAGCTTGGCCCCAGTGATGTACTGGGCCGTACGCACTACCCTCTGTAGTGCCTTGCGGTCGGAGGCCAAGCAGTTGCCATACCAGGCGGTGATGCAACCAGTCAGGATGCTCTCGATGGTGCAGCTGTAGAATTTTTTGAGGATCTGAGGACCCATGCCAAATCTTTTCAGTCTCCTGAGGGGGAATAGGCTTTGTCGTGCCCTCTTCACGACTGTCTTGGTGTGTTTGGACCATGATAGTTCATTGGTGATGTGGACACCAAGGAACTTGAAGCTCTCAACCTGTTCCACTACAGCCCCGTCGATGAGAATGGGGGCGTGCTCAGTCCTCTTTTTTTTCCTGTAGTCCACAATCATCTCCTTTGTCTTGGTCACGTTGAGGGAGAGGTTGTTGTCCTGGCACCACACGGCCAGGTCTCTGACCTCCTCCCTATAGGCTGTCTCATCGTTGTCGGTGATCAGGCCTACCACTGTTGTGTCGTCGGCAAACCTAATGATGGTGTTGGAGTCGTGCCTGGCCATGCAGTCATGGGTGAACAGAGAGTACAGGAGGGGACTGAGCACGCACCCCTGAGGGGCCCCCGTGTTGAGGATCAGTGTGGCAGATGTGTTGTTACCTACCCTTACCACCTGGGGGCGGCCCGTCAGGAAGTCCAGGATCCAGTTGCAGAGGGAGGTGTTTAGTCCCAGGATCCTTAGCTTAGTGATGAGCTTAGAGGGCACTATGGTGTTGAATGCTGAGCTGTAGTCAATGAATAGCATTCTCACGTAGGTGTTTCTCTTGTCCAGGTGGGAAAGGGCAGTGTGGAGTGCAATAGAGATTGCATCATCTGTGGATCTGTTGGGGCGGTATGCAAATTGGAGTGGGTCTAGGGTTTCTGCGATAATGCTGTTGATGTGAGCCATTACCAGCCTTTCAAAGCACTTCATGGCTACAGACGTCAGTGCTACGGGTCGGTAGTCATTTAGGCAGGTTATCTTAGAGTCCTTGGGCACGGGGACTATGGTGGTCTGCTTGAAACATGTTGGTATTACAGACTCAGTCAGGGACATGTTGAAAATGTCAGTGAAGACACTTGCCAGTTGGTCAGCACATGCTCGGAGTACACGTCCTGGTAATCCGTCTGGCCCTGCGGCCTTGTGAATGTTGACCTGCTTAAAAGTCTTACTCACATCGGCTACGGAGAGCGTGATCACATAGTCATCCGGAACAGCTGGTGCTCTCATGCATGCTTCAGTGTTGCTTGCCTCGAAGCGAGCATAGAAGTGGTTTAGCTCGTCTGGTAGGCTTGTGTCACTGGGCAGCTCGCGGCTGTGCTTCCCTTTGTAGTCTGTAATAGTTTTCAAGCCCTGCCACATCCGACGAGCGTCAGAGCCAGTGTAGTACGATTCAATCTTAGTCCTTTATTGACTCTTTGCCTGTTTGATGGTTCGTCGGAGGGCATAGCGGGATTTCTTATAAGCGTCCGGGTTAGAGTCCCGTTCCTTGAAAGCGGCAGCTCTACCCTTTAGCTCAGTGCGGATGTTTCCTGTAATCCATGGCTTCTGGTTGGGGTATGTACGTACGGTCACTGTGGGGACGACATCATCGATGCACTTATTGATGAAGCCAGTGACTGATGTGGTGTACTCCTCAATGCTGTCTGAAGAATCCCACTGACCACTTTTTTATTAACCGAGTCACTGGTGCTTCTTGCTTTAGTTTTTGCTTATAAGCAGGAATCAGGAGGATAGAGTTATGGTCAGATTTGCCAAATGGAGGGCGAGGGAGAGCTTTGTATGCGTCTCTGTGTGTGGAGTAAAGGTGGTCTAGAGTTTTTTTTCCTCTGGTTGCACATTTAACATGCTGGTAGAAATTAGGTAGAACGGATTTAAGTTTCCCTGCATTAAAGTCCCCGGCCACTAGGAGCGCTGCATCTGGATGAGCGTTTTCCTGTTCATTTATGGCCTTGTACAACTCATTCAGTGCAATCTTAATGCCAGCATTGGTTTGTGGTGGTAAATAGACAGCTATGAAAAATATAGATGAAAACTCTCTTGGTAAATAGAGTGGTCTACAGCTTATCATAAGATACTCTACCT
This sequence comes from Coregonus lavaretus, assembly GCF_964263955.1. Lineage (NCBI taxonomy): Eukaryota > Metazoa > Chordata > Actinopteri > Salmoniformes > Salmonidae > Coregonus > Coregonus lavaretus. The sequence goes on from NC_140000.1 coordinate 15,955,774, forward strand.
CAGGCGAGCAAAACCTCGAGACTTCCTTAGTATTTGATTTTGTGCACCAGCTGTTGTTTACAAATATACACAGACCGCCACCCCTTGTCTTACCGGAGTCGGCCGTTCTATCCTGCCGATGTAGCGTATAGCCCGCTAGCTGTATGTTATCATTGTCGTCGTTCAGCCACGACTCGGTGAAACATAGGATATTACCGTTTTTAATGTCACGTTGGTAGGATAATCGTAATCTTAGGTCATCCAATTTGTTATCCAATGATTGAAGATTGGCTAATAGGATTGATGGAAGAGGCAGTTTACTCGCTCGCCGTCGGATCCTTACAAGGCACCCCGATCTACGTCCACGATATCTCCGTCTCTTCCTCACGCGAATGACAGGGATTTGGGCCTTGTCGGGTGTCTGTGTGATATCCTTCACGGCCGCCTCGTTGAAGAAAAAATCTTCGTCCAACACGAGGTGAGTAATCGCTGTCCTGATATCCAGAAGCTCTTTTTGGTTATAAGATACGATGGCAGAAACATTATGTACAAAATAAATTACAAATAACGCGGAAAAACACACATAATAGTACAAATGGTTAGAGGGCTGTAAAAAGGCCAGAATGGAGAAAGCCCCATTGAAATCACTTATTTTACATGTTTAGTCATTTAGCAGATGCTCTTATCCAGAGCAACTTACAGTTAGTGAGTGCATACATTTTTTTTTTTTTAAATGTCATACTGGCCCCACGTGGGAATCGAACCCACAACCCTGGCGTTGCAAATGCCATGCTCTACCAACTGAGCTACATCCCTGCCGGCCATTCCCTCCCCTAACCTGGACGACGCTGGGCCAATTGTGCGCCGCCCCATGGGTCTCCCGGTTGCGGCCGGCTACGACAGAGCCTGGATTCGAACAGCTAGCACTGCGATGCAGTGCCTTAGACCACTGCGCCACTTATAATTGATGTGTTGCCACCCTAGGGTCATGAATTACTCAAAAAGCATATTTAGAACTTTTATGATTCAAAAACATAAAATACCTTCATACCGTCAAAAATGTGATATGATATCTTGGCCATATCGCCCAGCCCTAACATGAAGTCCCATGTACTGACCACTGAGAACATGGAGGAGAGGCACACAGCAGAGAACCTAAATACGGCATTAGCTAACATCGTTGCTGAGTGGGTGCTGCAGTAAGGTGAGTGCTGTCTGGTAGCCACAGGGGAGAACAACTGCCCCCTCGCATTGAGGATTTCAAGTTAACGGCCGACCGCGATACCACAGGCATTGTTTACAGAAAACAGGATCCCCCATTGTAGTGAATGGGGAAATGGCGATCTTTGTGGTCAATATTCGTGGATATATTACAAAAAAACACTGAAAATGATCATGGTACCAAAAATGGCTTCTATTTCACCAGTTGTATGTCCTTGAACCGATCACTTTAAAATCACACACAGACGAAGTTAGAAGGATAATTTAGTTGCTTATGGCAGCCTGCAATACCTCGGTCGACCTTCAACTTGAGATACTTAATGAGAGGGGGCAGCACTGAGCTAGCCTGCAACGTCACTTCCTAGAGTAGCTCAAACTGCTCATGCAATGTTTCCGAAAACTCCTCCATGAAGCAAGATGGTGACTTAGTGAAATTACACTTCCTAATCTTCAAATGAGCCACTGAGCATTCTCATAGGAAACAGTGGGGTGAAGTCATCGATGGCTTCGTCCATATTTTTTACAGTCTATGGGTAGCCATGAATGCGGTAGTTTGAACTGCATTGGCCCCTAGCGGTCATATGCAGCACTATATCTGCATTGTGAATGGTTTTATGATTTTTTCTTATGGTTCAAACAATAAAAATAGCAGTTTAAACGTTGACATTTTTTACATTTGTCACGTCCCTATCCTGGACCCTAGTTAGGGCTGGCACAATTACCTTTCCCCTTTAACCGATGAAGACCCCCTTAAGATGTAAGATGGCGCCAACAGACATGGCAGCTCTGTTTCTAGCTCCTAAGAAACTTTGCAGTATTTTGTTTTTTTGTGTGTTATTTCTTACATTATTAGCCCAGAAAGTTTTTTGTGTTATTACATACAGCCGGAAATAAATTGTGGATATCAGAGTGGCGGTAACTCACCAGCATTACGACCAGGAATACGACTTTCATGAATTGGATCCTTTGTTCGTACCCCCCAGGGCAATTGAACTTATCCCAGAGGCTGCTCCAAGATGCCGCCATCGGAGAAGAGGTATTCGGAGTGGACTTCTAGTCCGACTCAGGAGGCGTGCACACCATCCACCACTTCCGAGTATATTACTCGCTAATGTTCAGTCTCTGGACAATAAAGTAGACGAGCTTAGGGCGAGGATCTCCTTCCAGAGAGACATCAGGAACTGTAACATACTCTGTTTCACGGAATCATGGCTCTCTCGGGATATACTGTCCCCGTCCATACAGCCAGCTGGGTTCTCAGTTCATCGCGCAGACAGGAATAAAGAACTCTCTGGGAAGAAGAAATGCGGTGGTGTATGTTTCATGATTAACTACTCATGGTGTGATTGTGATAACCTACAGAAACTCAAGTCCTTTTGTTCACCCGACCTAGAATACCTCACAATCAAATGCTGACCGTATTACCTCCCAAGATAATTCTCTTAGGTTATAGTCACAGCAGTGTATATTCCCCCTCAAGCCGATACCACGACTGCCCTCAAGGAACTACACTGGACTTTATGCAAACTGGAAACCACATATCCTAAGGCTGCATTTATTGTAGCTGGGGATTTTAACAAAGCAAATTTGAGGAAAACGCTACCGAAGTTCTATCAACACATTGACTGTAGTACTCGCTTAGGAAAAACACTAGACCACTGCTTCTCGCCTTTTCGAGATGTCTACAAGGCCCTCCCCCGCCCTCCCTTCGGCAAATCAGATCACGACTCCATTTTGCTACTCCCTTCCTATAGGCAGAAACTCAAACAGGAACTACCCGTGCTAAGGTCTATTCAACGCTGGTCTGACCAATCAGAATCCATTATTGTTTTGATCATGCAGACTGGGATATGTTCTGGGTAGCCTCTGAGAATAACATTGACGTATACACGGACACGGTGACTGAGTTCATCAAGAAGTGTATAGGGGATGTTGTTCCCACGGTGACTATTAAAACCTACCCAAACCAGAAACCGTGGATATATGGCAGCATTGGCGCAAAACTGAAAGCGCGAACTACCGCATTTAACCATGGCAAGGTGACTGGGAATATGGTTGAATACAAACAGTGTAGTTATTCCCTCCGTAAGGCAATCAAACAGGCAAAACGTCAGTATAGAGACAAAGTGGAGTCGCAAGTCAACGGCTCAGACACAAGATGAATGTGGCAGGGTCTACAGACAATCACGGATTACAAAGGGAAAACCAGCCACGTCGCGGACACTGACGTCTTGCTCCCAGACAAGCTAAACACCTTCTTAGCCCACTTTGAGGATAACACAGTTCCACCGACGCGGCCCGCTACCAAGGACTGTGGGCTCTCTTTCTCTGTGGCTGACGTGAGTAAGACATTTAAGCGTGTTAACCCTCGTAAGGCTGCCGGCCCAGACGGCATCCCTAGCCGTGTCCTCAGAGCATGTGCAGACCAGCTGGCTGGAGTGTTTACGGACATATTCAATCTCTCCCTATCCCACTTGCTTCAAGATGTCCACCATTGTTCCTGTACCCAAGAAAGCAAAGGTAACTGAACTAAATGACTATCGCCCCGTAGCACTCACTTCTGTCATCATGAAGTGCTTTGAGAGGCTAGTTAAGGATCATATCACCTCTACCGCCCCAATAGATCCACAGACGATGCCATCGCACTGCCCTATCCCATCTGGACAAGAGGAATAGCTACATCAGAATGAAAGACTATTATAGCTCAGCCTTCAACACCATAATACCCTCCAAGCTCATCATTAAGATGGGGGCCCTGGGTCTGAACCCCGCCCTGTGCAACTGGGTCATGGACTTCCTGACGGGCCGCCCCCAGGTGGTGAAGGTAGGAAAAAACACCTCCACTCCGCTGATCTTCAACACAGGGGCCCCACAAGGGTGCGTGCTCAGCCCCCTCCTGTACTCCCTGTTCATCCATGACTGCGTGGCCATGCACGCCTCTAGCTCAATCATCAAGTTTGCAGACGACACAACAGTAGTAGGCCTGATTACCACAATGACAATACAGCCTACAGGGAGGAGGTGAGGGCCCTGGCGGCGTGGTGCCAGGAAAATAACCTCTCCCTCAACGTTAACAAAACGAAGGAGCTGATCGTGGACTTCAGGAAACAGCAGAGGGAACACGCCCCTATCCACATCGACGGGACCGCAGTGGAGAAGGTGAAAAGCTTCAAGTACACATCACTGATAATCTGAAATGGTCCACCCAAACAGACAGTGTGGTGAAGAAGGCGCAACAGCGCCGCTTCAACCTCAGGAGGCTGAAGAAATTCAGTTTTGCCCCTAAGACCACAAACTTTTACAGATGCACAATTGAGAGCATCCTGTTGGGCTGTATCACCGCCTGGTACGGCAACTGCACCGCCCACAACCGCAGGGCTTTCCAGAGGGTGGTGCGGTCGCCCAACGCATCCCCGGGGGCACACTGCCTGCCCTCCAGGACACCTACATTACCCAATGTCACAGGAAGGCCAAAAAGTTCAAGGACATCAACCACCCGAGCCATGGCCTGTTCACCCCGCATCATCCAGAAGGTGAGGTCAGTACAGGTGCATCAAAGCTGGGACCGAGAGACTGAAAAACAGCTTCTATCTCAAGGCCATCAGACTGTTAAATAGCCATCACTAGCTGGCTACCACCCAGTTACTCTACCCTGCACCTTAGAGGCTGCTGCCCTATACAGTGCCCTCCACTATTATTGGCACCCCTGTTTAAGATGTGGTCGAGGACTTCCAAATTTTTTTTTTTTTAACAACATAGAACCCAAATGCAAAAAAAGAGAAAAATCCAACCTTTTATTTAAGTACATTACTTTGGTGGTAAAAAAAAAAATCACACATTTAGAAAAAAAAAAAACTTGAAATCATGTGTCCCACAATTATTGGCACCCCTGATGTTAATACTTAAAATTTAATTGATTAAAAAAAAAATTGGAAGTCCTCGACCACATCTTAAACAGGGGTGCCAATAATAGTGGAGGGCACTGTACATAGACATGGAATCACTGGCCACTTTAATAATGGAACACTAGTCACTTTAATAATGTTTACATACTGCTTTACTCATCTCTCATATGTATATACTGTATTCTAGTCAATGCCACTCCGACATTGCTCGTCCTAATATTTAGATATTTCTTAATTCCAATTATTTTACTTTTAGATTTGTGTATTGTTGTGAAATGTTAGATACTACTGCACTGTTGGAGCTAGGAACACAAGCATTTTGCTACACCCGCAATAACATCTGCTAAATATGTGTATGTGACCAATAAAATTTGATTGGATTGTTTTTTTTAAAGGGAATTTGGGGGATTTTTAAAATGTTGTTGTTGTGTGGAACGAACAGCTGACTGAAGCCGGACGGCCGGGCATTTGTGTGGTTGAGTCTGTTTCTGCTGTAACATGGACTCTTAACAACGTGATGAAACTTTGTTGCTCCTTGCTGAAACATGCACGGTGTTGTAGCAAATTAGTCTTCGGTTGCCTAGGCAATGACCCTTCCCTGCAGCTGCACACATCAGCACATGCAGTCAGGAGCGGAGAGGAGGAGGAGAAAACAAAAAAAGTTTTTTTTCTCCCATTATTATAATTTTTTGTTATTCTAACCGTTATTACGGTGACCATGGTCATTTTGGTTGGCCAATTATTGTCATCCAAAATTCCATGACCATCACAGCTCTAGTCCATTATCAGCTTTAATTATATTGTTGAGTTCCCTCAGAGCTTATTTTTCCATCTGTGTTCCAGCCTGCCAGAGGACTTGACACCATTAGTGTCTAGTGTTTACCACTGGCTTATTAATGTTGGATGGAAATATTAACTGTGTCAACCAGAGGAAATAAACACTGTGCCCATTTCCATTAAACTTTCTATATCGCTCTATCTCTATCCCCCTCTGTCTGTCTCTCTCTCTCTCTCTTTCTGTCTCTATCTCTCTGTAAAATGGGGACTTTTCTTGTGATTAATTTGATTATATTAATTTATGGTAAACAACTCACTAAGAGGCTCTCTTTTTCAGGTCTAGCCCAAGAAGTAGAGAGAAGCGTTGCTGGTAAGGAGAACATTTATGATCTGATGTCTTTTCATAAGCTAAAGCTGACAAACTGTTAACGTTTTCCAACTCCCTCCCTCCCCCTTCCCATCTTTCTCCTTCTCTCCTCCCCCTCTCTCTCTCTCTCTCTCTCTCTCTCTCTATGCTGGTACAGTCCAGACAGCCTGTGCTGTGGGGAAGATTCAGGTCAGCATGCGTAAAGCAGCCAAAGGAAAGTGGGAGGAGCTTGGTGAACCACTGGAATTCCATGATTCTCTTTTCAGGAAGAAAGATCGAGGTATGAATAGGGGCTCTTTTCCAATACGTCTTTCCTTGATTCCTCACGGCCTCACTCCTCACCTTCTTCTCAAAATGCGTTTTGAGGAGGAGGCAAGGAGAGAGGAAGTGAGGAATCGGGAAAAGACGAAAGAAAGAGCCAGGATGCCATTTCAGACACATCCAAAGAGATGTTTATCCATCTGTCTTATCTTCTGAATTGATTGAATTACTTTCCCATATTAACCAAAATCACATGTCAGTTATTCACTCTCTCTCTCTCTGCAGCGATCTTCTACAGGGAGTGTATGTTAGTTTCTAAGACAGAGGTCACACATGACACATGGGTGTTCCGGTTACAACTCCCTCTAGGGACGCTCATGCACGTGCCTGTTGGGAAACACATCTACCTCAAGGCCCTCATCCAAGGTAAGGGCTAGCCTATAGATCCATGCTAATGCTACATCTGGGCTAGCGCTAATCCCATAGCAGCCCATGTGGTCCATTGCTAGTGCTTATGCTATCCTACATGTGTAGACAGTGAGGTGGTGAAGCCCTACACGCCGGTCGAGGAAACACTGGTACCAGCTACACAGGACTCTACACAGGGGACCGCAGCCACTGACGTCTTCCTCATGATCAAAGTCTACCCAGATGGAGTGTTGACTCCACACCTAAACAACCTCAACATCGGTAAGTCTGAGGCCACCAGTAACCCTCCCGGTTACAGCTAAGTGGGTTGATCAAATCACATTTTATTTATCACTTGCGCCGAATACAACTGATGTAGACTTTACAGTGAAATGCTTGCTTACGAACCTTCCACAACGATGCAGAGTTTAAAATAACAAATAAATAAAATAATAGTGACTAACACAAGAGGAATAAAATAAAACACACAAGAATGGAGCTATACACAGGGAGTACCAGTACCAGATCAAGGAACTTGAGGTGGATATATACATGAAGGCAGGGTAAAGTGACACGGCATCCGGATAGATAATAATAATAATTAAAAAAATAAAGAAATATAAGGTTGTTAGTGAGTGGGTTGTGTGGGTGCGTGCGTGCGTTTGTTTCTGTGTGTGTAAATCGATGTCTGTGTTCATGTGCTGTGTGTTCATATGTAAGTGGAATATTAATATATAGAGGTCAAGTGTATTTGTTTTATAATGGGCTACTACTTCATCCTAGCCATGTGTAGGCGTAGGCTGTACACAGAGTCAATTGGCTTGTGTGTGAGGTGTACAGCAGCATACGTCAATCTGCAGGTGGTTTAGCCGCGCTGTGGAATACTAATGTCTTAGATAAGTGAGCAAGGTAGGCATCAACAACAACATCAAAAGAATATAAAAATAGCAGATCAGAAACCGGAGGTAAGGCAATTTTTCTTCCAACCAGGATTGATTAGATGACCTTTATTTTTTTTATTTTTTTATCTTTAAAAAAAAAAAAAAAAAAAAAAAATTTTGGGGGGGGGGGAATGGATCAGCTTAATATTGCAGATAGATTGTATCTTCTATCAATGTAATTGTCTGCATCACTTCCAATCCCCCATGTTTATTTTTATTTTTTATATATATATTCCCCTTTATTACTTTTCAACCCCACCATCCTTTCCCTACTTGGAGTAAATTAGTGAACAACAATGCCCAGGCCTCTACTTCCGGTCTATACTTACTATCTACACCTTATGGACAGAGTTAATTTTACAATAATTCTATATATATATATATATATTTATTTATTTATTTTTTTGCTCCTGAACTTCTTCTACTCTCAACCTCTCCGATCATTTTCATGATGTCCATCCGGTTTGCTTCTAAATGCCATATCTTTCTAACTGTGCTCTTTCCCAAAAGCTCCCAACATACAACCTATATACTTATTATGGACACAGTATGCTTACATTATTAGCTATCTTTGTTATTATTTGTTGTTATTTGTTATTAGTCCCATCCTTCAACTCTATTCAATACCTCCCATCTATCTCTTAACACCATCCATATAGGATTTCTATTTGCCATATATATTTCAACCGTACTGTGATGTTTTACAAAAGTTCTGAACCTTTCTATTCTCATTGCTTCTACAGATTGTGAATTAAAAATAAACATTTTTGCTAAAAGTATTATTATATTATTGATTGATTGACTATGACTTTTCAGATCACCCAGTAATGCTATCTGCAAGGTTAGTTCCAGGTAAATATTGCAATCCTTTAGCCATTCCTGGACCTGTGTCCAAAAACAAGCTACAAATGGACAGAACCAAAACAAATGATCTAATGATTCTATCTCTTCACAGCAAAATCTGCAGAGCTGGGAAGATTGTATCCCCCATATAAATAACATTCTATTGGTAGCAAGAATTTTATATAATAATTTAAATTGAAAGATTCTAATTTTTGAATCCGGTGTCGTTTTGCGTGTCAGTTCATAAACACTATGCCATGGGATCGGTACGTCAAAGATCTCTTCCCAACTATTTTGCAATCTATATGGGACGGCTGTCAATCCTTTGGTCCTTAAGTGAAACTGATATACTTTTTTATTTATCACAGTTTTCCTTAACCAATTATGTTCTTTAATGCAAGGCCGACAGACAAGTTCCTTACTTTCTCCCCCTTCAACTTTCCTCTTCCACTTTTGCGGTAAGGCTGCAATTATTTGGTTGTAATTTTGGGTAGAGCAGACATTTCCATATGTTTTTGTTAGCTGCATGTGCGACATAACTCCACCAGTCCTACCGATGATATCATTTACGAAGATTATACCTTTTTTAAACATTCTGTCAAAAAATAAAGGTTTTTTGTCAATTAGTATATTTGAATTTAACCACAATATTTGTTGCATTATTTGTTCTGTCGTTTCTGGAGGATTAAATTGAAATTGCAACCAACTTTCTATGGCTTGTTTTAGAAATAGTGACATTTGGGAGATTATTTCTTTTTCAAATAACTGAAAGTGAGAGGTTGTAATCTGAATAAAGGGAAAAAGGCCTTTCTTGAACAGTGGGTGAGACAATCTTACTAATTTGCTTGAGAACCAGTTCGGATTTAAGTATAACTTTTGGATGACTGAAGATTTTAGTGAAAGGTCTAATGCTTTAATATTTAATAATTTCTGTCCTCCGAATTCATATTCATTATATAAATATGCTCTTTTAATTTTGTCTGGCTTGCCGTTCCAAATAAAATTGAATATTTTTTTCTCATATAATTTAAAAAACTGTTTGCTAGGCGTAGGCAAGACCATAAGCAAATAGGTAAACTGGGATAATACTAAAGAGTTAATCAGGGTGATTTTTCCACAAATTGACAGGTATTTTCCTTTCCATGGTAGTAAGATCTTATCTATTTTTGCTAACTTTCTATTAAAATGTATTGAAGTGAGATCATTTATTTCCTTTGGGATATGTATTCCGAGTATATCCACATCACCATCAGACCATTTTATTGGTAAACTACATGGTAATGTAAAAATTGTATTTTTTTGTGATCCAATACGTAATATAGTACATTTGTCATAATTTGGTTTTAATCCAGAGAGGTTAGAAAATGTATCTAGATCCTCTATGAGGCTGTGGAGGGATTCTAGTTGTGGATCTAAAAGAAAACATGAATCATCTGCGTACAATGACACCTTTGTTTTTAAGCCCTGTATTTCTAATCCTCTGATATTATTATTGGATCTGATTTTAATAGCTAACATCTCGATGGCCACAATAAATAGATATGCCGATAGTGGACAACCTTGTTTCACTCCTCTTGACAGTTTAAAACTTTCTGAGAAATAGCCATTATTTACTATTTTACACCTAGGGTTACTATACATGATTTTGACCCATTTTATAAGAGATTCTCCAAAATTGAAATGCTCCAGGCATTTATATATAAATCCCAGTCGAACTTTATCAAATGCCTTTTCGAAGTCTGCTATGAATAGCAGGCCTGGTTTCCCATATTTTCCACAGTGTTCTATTGTTTCCAATACTTGCCTTATATTATCTCCAATGTATCTTCCATGTAAAAAACCTGTCTGATTAGAATGAATAATATCCGACAATACCTTTTTAATTCTATGCGCTATACATTTTGCTAGGATTTTTGCATCACAACACTGAAGTGTAAGGGGCCTCCAATTTTGTAAATGGACTGGATCTTTATATTTTCCACTTGTATCCTGTTTCAGTAATAATGAGATCAGACCTTCTTCTTGAGTGTCAGATAATCTACCATTTACATAGGAGTGGTTAAAACATGCTAATAACGGTCCTCTTAGTATATCAAAAAGGGTTTGGTATACCTCGATTGGTATGCCATCCAACCCTGGAGTTTTCCCGGACTTAAAGTCTTTAATTGCATCCAGAAGTTCCTCCTCTGTAATTTCACCTTCACATGAGTCTTTCTGTGTGGCTGTTAATTTGACATTATCAATAGAAAAAAAATCTCTACAATTAGCTTCAGTTAGAGGAGATGGAGTCGACTGAAAAGAAAACATATGCTTAAAGTACTTTGTTTCTTCCTTCAAAATATCATTAGGTGAATTATGGGTGACTCCGTCAATTGTAACCAGTTTCATTAAGTTCTTTTTGGTAGCATTCCTATGTTGAAGATTAAAAAAGAATTTTGTGCATTTTTCCCCATATTCCATCCAGTTTGCTTTATTTTTATAATATATTACACTTGATCTTTCTTGAATAAGTTTTTCCATTTCTTTTTGTTTTTCCTCTAATTTATTCTGAGCCTCTATGTTACAGTTTTTATTGCCATCTATCTGTTCTGTTAGACTTTCTATTTCCTTTCTTAGTATAAACTCTTTTGACCTAAATTGCTTTTGTTTTCGAGATGAGTACTGAATTGCATGGCCTCTAAAGGCACATTTAAAGGTGTCCCATACAATAAGGGGATTCGCTGTACCTATGTTATGTTGGAAAAAGTCAGTTATAAATTCCTTTGTTCTAATTATAAATAAATTATCATCCAATAGGCTTTGATTAAATTTCCAATATCCTCGCCCACGTGGAAATTCAGTCAGAGTAATGTATATGCCTATTATATGATGGTCCGACCGCATTCTGTCCCCTATCAACACTTTTTTTACTTTTGGTGCCAACGAGAATGAGATAAGAAAGAAGTCAAGACGACTAGCTTGATTCAGTCGCCGCCATGTATATCTCACTAGATCAGCATATTTAAGCCTCCATATATCTACTAGTTCTAATGTATCCATGACATTCACAATTTCCTTAAGAGCATGTGGGTGATTGTTTGTGGTGTGATTTCCTTTTCGGTCCATTGAGCTATTTAAAACAGTATTATAATCCCCCACCATAATAATATTGTCTTGAGTTGCTTGCAGGCTTGATCATTTATTATATATATTGTCAAAGAATTGTGGATCATCATTATTTGGTCCGTAAAGGTTAATGAGCCATATCTGTTTATGGTCCAATACCATATTTAAAATAATCCATCTACCTTGCGTATCTATTTGGACAATTTGCACATTCGGATCGAAATTACTATTAATTAATATCATCACCCCTTTTGAATTTCTTTGCCCATGGGAGAAGTATATTTCCCCCCCCCATTATTTTTTCCACGCTACTTCATCTCGAATTGTTGAATGAGTTTCCTGTATACAATAGATATTATATTCCTTCTCTTTGAGCCATGTAAATATTGTTCTTCTTTTGTTATTATCAGCTAAGCCATTACAATTATAACTGGCTATACTTATTTCACCATACACCATAATGAGATACAAGTTTCAAGTCTATTTATCATTATATATGTTTGTAAATTTACCAATAAAAAATAGCGTAATGATTGAGTGTCCATATAGCTGTACCGTGATATTTGCATTGCTACGGAGTAACCCTTCAATTGTTCTCCACTAATTCCCCCGCTAAAGCCCCTCCCCATCCCAAGTTGAGCCGTCATCCCAGTGATCAGCATCCCACCCACGTCCCTCCGTATCCCTAAGGCCCCGAGAGGCCAGGACCCATCCATCGAAAACAGCACACAGTGCCACCCACAAAACAGAAGCAGGTTAACCGCCAAAAGCATTTCCAATGCTTTCACCTCTATATATATATATATATATATCTATATAACTATTATTATTTTTTTAATTATGCATATCCTATTTTCCATCATTATCAATTAATATGCGTAATAATGTCGGCAGTTCACGCATAGGATTCTAACATATAACCCGGATTGCCATTGTATTACATTTAATTCATTGACAAGCAATTATTATCCTAGCAAATAATTCCTGCGGTCCATCCCATACCCCCCCCCCCAACATCCCCACCCCCCCACAACAGATGCCAGACAAGCACACACGCACATACTCACATACTCCAACACACTCAACCCCCCTCCTCCACAATCCACCATAAAATCCGATACTCAACGGCTGTTATATCCCAGATCCCAACTCGAGAAATAACTTGATCGACGTGTGCACATACAGTTAAAGCTGATTGAGAAAGCATGCAGATTGAGCAGAAATTGATAACAATGTGAGATTTGATTAATCTACTTAATCTATGTCAAGTCCTAGGTGATGGAGATCAGATCCACCCTCTTCACCTGAGACACAAACACTCTGATCCCCTGTTGTAACCATTTTCCCAAGCATCTCCATGCGGTCAGACCTTTGATTATTTTGTGCCACCTGGGCCACAATGATAAACCCCCTCTCTGATTGTCCGAGTGTGACCCCCTCCCCATGGGTTACTGCAGCCAGTGTTGCCAGCACTGCCACTACCTGGGTGGGCGTACCCCACCGGAATCCCCACCGGCTAGGTAAAAGGTCGTCAAGGTTCTCATTAGCAGCTTTGAGAATTTCCTTGTATATTATGCTCTCCCATCAGGGGGCTCTGGCTTTGTAGGACCAACCCTGCCAGGCAGGCTCAGAATCTTGAGGGGGCGGTGCTGCTCAAGTAGGTCTCTGACCGCATTTATTTCTCTGTTTAGGCTGCATATTCACAGCAGGTCCATAAAATAGATGGGAACTTCTCTTTGGTGTATGGGTCGCTCAGGTGGGTGTCCAGGTTATAGGGTTAGGGATC
>NC_140000.1:15969566-16042066 GCF_964263955.1 Coregonus lavaretus
TTGCATGGCTGTCATTGTTCTCTTTCTAAGGATTTGTGTACATTGTAAAGGGCACGTTGTTCTGACGGCATTAGATGTTTGTGTGTTCTAGGAAAACCAAGCTGATGTTCTTCAACCGACAAGAAAGAGACATCCTGTGGCACTCTGAACTTGACAGCCTCGCTGCTAAAGATGAGAGGTGTGTGTGTGTGCGGTTGCACTGTGTGTTCGTATTGAGGGTGGTCATTATGAGGCTGGCTGCGTTAGATGTCAGTAAGACTGACCCTCTGTGGTGAATCTGATCATTAGCGCGTGTGTGTGTGTGTGTGTGTGTGTGTGTGTTCTTGCCCGCTCCAGATGTCTATGATTGCATGTCTTCATGGTGTGTGAATACTCCCCAACATAACCTTTGATCACATCATTACCATATTGACTACATTACCTGTGAAGCAGCATTAACACATGCATGGACTGTACATCTAGTCTTGCCGCTAGGCAGAGAATGTTCTCTCTCTTGATCTCTATGGTTACTCAGAGTGTACAGTATGTTCTGATGACCCATCTGTCAATTCGTAAGGCAGAAGATGCATTTTCGTTTCTTACATTCTATGGTTCCAGGTGGAGGAGGTTCTGTCAGAGCCGTGTGATAGGTTCTATTCTGCTCTATTCTATGGTTCCAGGTTCCAGGTGGAGTATGTTCTGTCAGAACCATGCGATAGGTTCTATTCTGCTCTATTCTATGGTTCCGGGTTTCAGGTGGAGTATGTTCTGTCAGAACTGTGTGATAGGTTCTTTTTTGCTCTATTCTATGGTTCCAGATGGAGTATGTTCTGTCAGAACTGTGTGATAGGTTCTATTCTGCTCTATTCTATGGTTCCAGGTGGAGGATGTTCTGTCAGAACTGTGTGATAGGTTCTATTCTGCTCTATTCTATGGTTCCAGGTTTCAGGTGGAGTATGTTCTGTCAGAACCATGCGATAGGTTCTTTTCTGCTCTATTCTATGGTTCCAGGTGGAGTATGTTCTGTCAGAACTGTGTGATAGGTTCTTTTCTGCTCTATTCTATGGTTCCAGGTGGAGTATGTTCTGTCAGAGCCGTGTGATAGGTTCTATTCTGCTCTATTCTATGGTTCCAGGTGGAGGATGTTCTGTCAGAACTGTGTGATCGGTTCTATTCTGCTCTATTCTATGGTTCCAGGTTTCAGGTGGAGTATGTTCTGTCAGAACCATGCGATAGGTTCTTTTCTGCTCTATTCTATGGTTCCAGGTGGAGTATGTTCTGTCAGAACTGTGTGATAGGTTCTATTCTGCTTTATTCTATGGTTCCAGGTTCCAGGTGTAGTATGTTCTGTCAGAGCCGTGTGATAGGTTCTATTGTGCTCTATTCTATGGTTCCAGGTTCCAGGTGGAGTATGTTCTGTCAGAGCCATGTGATGGGTGGACAGGCAGGAAGGGGCGAGTTGAGGCCTCCATGCTGACTGACTTCCTGGTTAGGCCTGAGGGCTCAAAGGTCTTTGTGTGTGTGTGTGGCCCCTCAGCCTTCACCGAGCTGACTGTGGGGTGAGTGACACTCCACACCCCTATACACACTCCAGTTAGGCATTTACATTTCTAAATGTAGAACCCATGCAGTATGTTTTTATGTTAATGTTGATGTAGTAGATTCAAACCATTTCAGGTTATGCAGTGCAAGGAAGTTAACTTGTATAACATTGGTTAACTTTGGATTACTTTTCCCACCTTTAGGCTTTGTCTGAGTCCCCCTCTCACCTCTCTCAATCTCCCTCCTCTCTTTCTCAGGTTGATGAGACAGTATTGTTTCAGTGACGAGGAGATTCATGCGTTCCAGGGCTGATTATGGAGTGTCAGACCTGACATATCTCAACCTCACAGCCTGAGGTGTCAACGGGACATTGTGTGAAAGCGACGTGTGTGTGTGAGAGAGAGAAGACACAGGGTGTGAGAGAGTGTGTGAGAGAAAATAGATGTTGTTAGGCCACCGGCCAATGTGTTTTTTGGAACAATGTCTTTCTATGCACTGTAGACTGAACTGATGGACCTGACTCCTGTGGTTAGCAGCGATGCCAGAGACCCACAGAGGCTCTTTGAGGCTGGAAGGAAAGCAGCTCTGTCTCTCTCTCTGTCTCTGTCTCTCGCTCTCTGTGTGTGTGTCTGCCTCACTCTCTCTGTCTCTCTCTCTGGTGCTTTGAAACACAGATGGACAGTCATTCTCTCTGGTCGCTAAGGACGTGACCGCTGGGCTCTCTGAGCTGGTGAATGACACACAAAGGATGAATGGCCAATTACCCAGCAGCACTGAAACCTCAGGTCAACATCTTCAGCTCACTGTCTGTCTCTCTCTGTACCAGAGTTCTTTGAACAGTCCGGTCCTTGTACACTCCTCTGCTCTGACCACAGAGAGAGAGGTCTGGGGTTGTTTATGAGACGTCACTACCATGTCTTACAACATCTCAATCTATCTCCCAGTCCACTCACACCCGCTACATTGTGATGTTATCTTTGCTGTCGGTCCTCCCAAAAAGCAGGACTTTGTGAGCGTTTCATTAGCTCTGATCATTACATCTTCCTTTTGTTTAAGAAGTAATGAGAATTTCCAACCTGCTGTTGGCATATTAGACATCTTCCTACAGAGAGTTATTATTCTTCAGCTAGTTGCTATGGCTGTGCTGCTGCTGTTGCCTCTGGTCTGTTCTGGTCTGTTCTGCAGCCTGTGGTTCTGTTTGAGAGAGACTGATGGTTAAGCAGACCAGTCTTCAGAATCAGTACATTTACTCTCTCTTTCTTTCTCTCTCTCACAGGTTGATGTTGTAGTACTCACAGTAGGTGATGCATACCAATGGGAATACATTACGCAATACATTACACACCTACGTAAATGTATTTAATTAATTAAATTATATTTGTATTAAATGTATTTATTTAATTAATTCATGAATACCTAAAGCCCACAGTGATCTGATTTAAGTGCTTGGCGTTTGATGCAGTTAAATTATTCTAAAATGCGTCAGAGAACCCTTTATTCTCTCTCACTCTTGTGAAATACATGAGGTTGGTAAGACACCAACTAGATGTGCTGCTAAGTAATGCAGCTCACAATCATCCAGTTTTTTCCTTGTGGAACATCAAACTGCCAGACAGAACTATGTCAATCCTGCAGAGTTTGTCTAAGCTATGAGTGCTCACTCTGGTAAGATGTAGCTCATCTATTAACCTAATGAGAGAGGCTCTTATCTGGATGTTTCCAGCTGCAGTCAGTCCATCTGCCTCTTTACATGTATCCTTTCAGACATCATTACTGAATCAATCTGGGTGAAAATGGAACGAAATGTCCATGAAATTCAAGTTGTGTTTTCATGAAGTCTAGGACATGTCGTTTGGAGGAAGAGTATTTTATATTGGACATTGGTATATAGAAAGGATGTCCATGCGATCTTCGCCTTTTTACAATTATGTCTCTAATTTGTACTCTGTAGGAAGGTGGAAGGTACCATTTATAAACCTTACCCTGCGTGGTATTTACTTTTTAATAACATGAAAGTACATCATGTCATGGTACATTTGTTCCTTTTTCACACAAAATGAATTGCAGCATTTCTTACCACTGAACATAAGTATTTCAAAGATCACACCTGTCAACGTAACACACATGGCCATGCTACGTGCAATACTATAACAGTTACACTTCTATGGATGAAGACTACTTGATGAAAGTACCAGTTTATTTTTGACAGGCGAAACAATGACTGAAATGTCTTGGGTTCTGGTTATAAAGAAATACAGGAGCTGATTATTTAGATTGAGCTTCACTTGGTTTTGTAGCTCATCTAATCTTGATCTAACCAGATATATTTTAATGCATATCCAGCTTTGTACATCATGCACATTATAACTTAACATGTCAATCATATGAGCTGTCCTGAAGCAAATTAAAAGATGCACTAAACGTTTTTGTTGTGTTAAGATTTGGAGACCTGGTTGTATTGTGTTCAGTTGTTTCTGGCTGAAATGTACTACAGTAAATTCATTAATTAAATCCTTCACCTTAGGGAAGAGGCAATTCAAATGTGCAGGGGAATGATTTCACAACCACACCAGGAAGTAGAGGATTTTAAAGACTTACACTGAAAGACACATATGCAAAGCTTTAATTATCCAATACACCCTGCGGTCTCTCTCATTCACTCACTGTGTCTCTGTTTGTCTCTGTCCCCCCATCTGCCCTCAGGACCCTCTACACACACACACACACACACAGTTATCTTAGTAAATCTCATCATGTTGGTGGCCAGCCCTTCCCTATAGGTATAGGTTCCCACTAGGCAATACGATGAAATTGCATGTCTTGGCAGATGAAAATCAAAGGTCACCATAGATGAAAAACACTGTGATTCTCAATGAGCTTTACGGTGTCTACCTTCAGGAGGGGGTGTAGAGCGCGAGTCTGACAATGGGAGTGTAAAGCTTTCGCATTGGGAATTCTCTTTAGATAAACGAGTCAGAATATAAGTGGACTGACTAGTTAGCATCATTGCAGGGGAAACTGGCTTCGTAGGGTGAGGGCATGTTCAACGTTGTAAATAGGGTACTTTCAAGGGAAATAATGGAGAGGTGAGGTCACATTGATATCTAAATCTGTTGTTATCATGGCATTACAGATGCTTTTCAGTGAATTTGATTTGACTGATATGACACATGTAGTGCAAACAGCATGTTGTTCCAGACAGGCGAGAAAGCCCCTATCCAGTCTAGCAGCAGCAGCTCTATGATTGACTGTGAAAGCTGAGGGGAGTTGTGTAGGAGGTGAGGAGAGTACCAGTACCTGACACACTGAGAGTGGTGCTTGAGACTGGAGTGGCACTCACTATCTGTCACCTGCTGCATAGCTTGATCTGGCTTGGGCATTACAAGCCTCCATTCACTGTACAGTCGTGGTCAAAGGTTTTGAGAATGACACAAATACTAATTTTCACAAAGTCTGCTGCCTCAGTTTTGATGATGGCAATTTGCATATACTCCAGGATGTCATGAAGAGTGATCAGATGAATTGCAATTAATTGCAAAGTCCCTCTTTGCCATGAAAATGAACTTAATCCCCCAAAAAACATTTCCACTGCATTTCAGCCCCGCCACAAAAGGACCAGCTGACATCATGTCAGTGATTCTCTCGTTAACACAGGTGAGAGTGTTGACGAGGACAAGGCTGGAGATCACTCTGTCATGCTGATTGAGTTAGAATAACGGACTGGAAGCTTTAAAAGGAGGGAGGTGCTTGAAATCATTGTTCTTCCTGTGTTAACCGTGGTTACCTGCAAGGAAACACGTGCCGTCATCATTACTTTGCACAAAAAGGGCTTCACAGGCAAGGATATTGCTGCTAGTAAGATTGCACCTAAATCAACCATTTTTCAGATCATCAAGAACTTCAAGGAGAGAGGTTCAATTGTTGTGAAGAAGGCGTCAGGGCGCCCAAGAAAGTCCAGCAAGCGCCAGGACCATCTCCTAAAGTTGATTCAGCTGCGGGATCGGTGGTGGCAGCAGGCAGGTGTGAGTGCATCTGCACGCACAGTGAGGCGAAGACTTTTGGAGGATGGCCTGGTGTCAAGAAGGGCAGCAAAGAAGCCACTTCTCTCCAGGAAAAACATCAGGGACAGACTGATATTCTGCAAAAGGTACAGGGATTGGACTGCTGAGGACTGGGGTAAAGTCATTTTCTCTGATGAATCCCCTTTCCGATTGTTTGGGGCATCCGGAAAACACCATCAGTCCTGTGTCATGCCAACAGTAAAGCATCCTAAGACCATTCATGTGTGGGGTTGCTTCACAGCCAAGGGAGTGGGCTCACTCACAATTTTGCCTAAGAACACAGCCATGAATAAAGAATGGTACCAACACATCCTCAGAGAGCAACTTCTCCCAACCATCCAATAACAGTTTGGTGACGACCAATGCCTTTTCCAGCATGATGGAGCACCTTGCCATAAGGCAAAAGTGATAACTAAGTGGCTCGGGGAACAAACAATCGAAATGTTGGGTCCATGGCCAGGAAACTCCCCAGACCTTAATCCCATTGAGAAACAAAAACCCACAAATTCTGACAAACTCCAAGCATTGATTATGCAAGAATGGGCTGCCATCAATCAGGATGTGGCCCAGAAGTTAATTGACAGCATGCCAGGGCGGATTGCAGAGGTCTTGAAAAATAAGGGTCAACACTGCAAATATTGACTCTTTGCATAAAGTTAATGTAATTGTCAATAAAAGCCTTTGACACTTATGGAATGCTTGTAATTATACTTCAGTATACCATAATAACATCTGACAAAAATATCTCATAACACTGAAGCAGCGAACTTTGTGAAGACCAATACTTGTGTCTCTTCTCAAAACGTTTGACCACGACTGTAGTGTAGGTGATAAAAAAGACAAATGAGTGTGTTGATTCATATCCTATATATCCTATATATCCTATATTTTTGTTGTTCTATGTGCTTCACATCCTTTTTATTTAATTTGACTAATTCATATTTTTTTAGAACTAATTTACATTTCATTCGTTTTCATCACTGCTTCAGGCGACAACCTTGTAGGCTAATTCTCGGCTGCTGCAATGTGTAAAGCAAATAATATGTAAATATAGATTATGGTGTACTTCAATGTTGAATTATATCTAATGTTTTTCTGAGTTAGAGAGAAGTTTGTTGTTGAGCAAATCAATCAATCAATACTGGCCAATCAATCAATACTGGCCCCTTAACATTCAGCGTAGTGCTCCCCAGATCCGTCCACTCCAACGTACAGCGTGACAGTGGAGAAGACAAGAGTATCTTTAGAGAGAATCCATTAGAACAGATGCATGTTTTATTGAGCTGGTTCCGTTAATGACATGTCTGATCCACTTTGGATGAATTCATGTGAACTATTACACACAGAATGATTCATTTTAAAGTGCACGACCACCACTCCCCAGTAATGTGGAGCTTGATCCTGCTTAATTTTTCATCTAATTGCTATCCCCTCTCTGTATGAGTTCAACACAACAGCAGCCTAGCCCCAGTACACATCCTCATCTTCAAAAGAAACTGCTTTTATCAGATAGAGGAGACGAGGGGTTTACTCCTCCTGAGGCCGCCTACCACTGAGTAAGTTCTTTGATAACATGACTCCCCCTCTGGCTTAGTGCAGTTGTGACCAGAGGTAGAGGGAGAGAGGCTTTGCTGAAACACTTAAAAAGATGGGTCTAAAGCTAAAGAAGGTTTTCCTGTTGTTCTTTCTGTAGCAGAGAAACAAAGGAACCCAGAGGAACAAAATGAATCTAATTTCAACACATTATTGAATGTATTGTGTTGCAAAGAATTATTCACTTTAACTGACAGTAATTATGTTTAACTATGCTGAGTGCTTGAACATTTTTACTAAATTAAATGTTTTACTTTTGATTAATAAACCTGGTGATAAGGAAAGGTGACAGAAAGACAGGTTCACCATGATGATCCAGAAAGAAGAAATTCCATCAATCGTCAATAACCCCGTAAAGTGCCTGGAAAATGCTATGACAAGACCCTAATGACGAGACCCTAAAGGACAGCCAAAACATCAAGCGCCTACAGGTCCAGCTGAAAGAAGATCCACAAGACAGGGCTCCCCAGGAAATTCTAATCCTGGATGAACCAGCACGGTGTCCTCCCCCGAATAACCTGGCCGCTAACCCTGTACGACAGGGTTCTTCAATTCCAGTCCTGGAGGGCCGAAACACTTCTGTTTTTTAGTTCACCTGGTAGTTAATTGCACCCACCTGGTGTCCCAGGTCTGAATTAGCCCCTGATTAGAAGGAGAGGATGAAAAACAGAGGTGTTTCGGCCCTCCAGGACCGGAATTGAAGAACCCTGCTGTACGAGGTCACCCAATCAACAACAGAGGCACTAGAGAGAATTGCGAACCGAGACCTACGCAGATGGCTTGGCGTTCCCCCCAGCTTCTCATGTGTGGGCCTGTACAGTAGAATAGAAAAGCTACAACTACCAATCTCATCACTGGTAGAAGAATTCAAAGTGGCAAAGGCCAGGCTGGTGATGACCCTCAGGGACTCCAAAGACCTGAAGATACAAGGTGCCATGATTGAGGTCAGGACACAAAGAAAGTGGTCTGCCACCAAAGCCGTCAACCAGGCTGAAGCACAGTGACATTTTTGTAGTCTTTTTTTTTCTTACCCTTATTTTACCAGGTATGTTGACTGAGCACACATTCTCATTTACAGCAACGACCTGGGGAATAGTTACAGGGGGAGGGGGATGAATTAGCCAATTGGAAGCTGGGGATGATTAGGTGGCCATGACGGTATGAGGGCCAGATTGGGAATTTAGCCAGGACACAGGGGTTAACACCCATTCCTTACGATAAGTGCCATGGGATCTTTAGTGACCACAGAAAGTCAGGACACCCGTTTAACGTCCAATCCGAAAGACGGCACCCTACACAGGGCAATGTCCCCAATCACTGCCCTGGGGCATTGGGATATTATTTTAGACAAGAGGAAAGAGTGCCTCCTACTGGCCCTCCAACACCACTTCCAGTAGAATTTGGTCTTCCATCCAGGAAGCAGCCAGGACCAACCCTGCTTAGCTTCAGAAGCAAGCCAGCAGTGGGATGCAGGGTGATATGATGCTGGCGAAAAGTGGGGAACATCTGCTAATAAAGACAGGGCCTTGAAACAACACAAACCTCATGCTAGGCCAAAGCCAACACCACTGAAAGGAGGCACCTGGTGCAGCAGGAAGTAAGGCAAATGGAGGAACAGAGTAGGGCCAAAGCAGTGAGGTTGAGAGCCCAGGGAGCCTGGACAAGGTGGGAAACCGAGAGGATTCTCTCTTGGGGTGAGCTGTGGAGGATGGAGCCTACCAGAATCATGTTCCTGTTAAGATCTATCTATGACGTGCTCCCATCCCTTACTAACTTACACAGGTGGGGTCTCACTGAAAACCCAAACTTCCCTCTCTGCAACAAACCTGGCACCATGGAGAATGTTTTAACATACTGCACCGTTGCCCTCTCCCTAGGCAAATTCAATGGAGGCACGACCAAGTTTTGAGGGAACTGGCCATGATCCTCGAGAATCAACAGAGGAAAAAGAGGACTCCCACCAACAAAGGCCACCACTTCAACTTAGTCAGGCCACGAGAAGCAGAAGCAGCCAGACCCAGGACAGCATCCTGGAACAAGCCAGAATGTGGTAGATGCCAGATCGTGGTAGATGCGTGCTGACCTAGACCAACAGCTGAGCTTCCCCCCTGACATGGTTGTCAGCACTCTCTGTCCAGATATCATCATATGGGCGGAGAAGGAGAAAAAGCTGGTGACTGTGGAACTCACAGTGCCCTCAGAGAGGTGCATGGAAGCATACCAGCGCAAGAAGGGAAAGTATGAAATCCTGGCAGATAAGATGCGAGGGCAGGGACCACTACTGTCTGGGTTTACCCAGTTAAAGTCAGCTGGCATGGCTTCCCTGCAAAATCAACATGGAGACTGCTTTCCACTCTGGGCATCAAAGGAAAGGACAGAAGATCTGCGGTATAGCGCCTAGCAAGTGCTGCTGAAAAGGCATCCTGCTGGTTATGGTCGAAAAGATCTGCACCAAACTGGAAGCCATCCACAGGCGGGCAGTGATTTGGCCAATTTCTGTCGACTCACCATCTTGAGGGCGTTCCTGGATAGGAGTTGAAAAGTCCAGTGAGAGGTGGACCGGGCTGATGACGCCTGTGGATCAGCAATCAAACACTGATTGTATCAGGTACTACAAAACCCTGAATCATATCATGAGAGGGAGAGGTCAGAATGCACTGTAGGCGGCATAGTAACCAATCATCGGCACTGAAAACCATGATCCACATGTGTTCTCCTGAAGGTCATATTTAACAAGCATGGTTAACAGAGTACTCTATAACTGGTTATATAACACAAGAGATAACAGGATAATGCTGAATTCATTCTTTTTTTGTGAATCTAATTAAATTTTCAGCTCAGGGTGTACCAACCAGATCCATATCCCAGGTGCGCTGTACAATTATATGGTACTGTTGTCCTGCGGTCCAATTAGCTGTAGCAGAGACGTTGTGTGTGTGTGTGTGTGTGTGTGTGTGTGTGTGTGTTTGTTGTGGTCCCTGAGCTCTGGTTAACAAGACCTAAACACTGACCTTCAGGTCTGGAAGGATGACTCAATAGAATAGCACACCTGACCTGCTATTCACACAGCAGATCGCACAGGGTTACACGCCTACAGTAAAGCCAGATATAGTCTATAATCTGCTGGCATATTTTAACTGTAAAAGGGAACCAGTGCATTTACTAATTGTATCTTTCATGTTGCCTACAGTAACTGTGTGTTTTTTATACGTGCCTGCTTTGATTAATGTTCCCTTATTATCTTTGAGAGGTTGCTTAGGTAGGCTATTGATCATTTCAGACATAGAGCTTTCTCTTTAGTCTTGACCCTCTAGGTGATCAATTAGAGGCATGGACAAGATGCCTCAGGGTTAAGAATGTGTACTATAATGACCAGGCCAAGGCCATTATGGTTCAGCATTCAAAGTGAAAATTGCTATCTTACTGTAACTGCAATGTGAGTTCACCCACATCTTTTATGTGCACTACAATGATAGGCCTACACCAATTTTAAAGTGATTGTTCCATTTTCACCTCAAAATTAATATCTTCAAAAGCCCTTGCTTGTATAGTGTATTGTGCATCAGTTCAGTTAATCTTCACTGCCTGGGGAATATTTAATCCCTAAATATCATTTTAAACAAGATAATTGATTTCCATTTCAGCTCTGAGAAAGAAAGACAATGATGAACAAAGAGTGATGAATTAAATGTATCTTCTGAAAGTCATCACTTTCCAAACATCCACTGATTAATTAACTGTTGAACCATAGATGAAGAATAGCCTGGATTCTGCTGCTGTAATTTCACTCTCCGACTTCGTGACAATAAAACAGAGTACACTTGACCTTTGAACATGATGGACTATTGACAGTATTCCAAAACACAGGTCCAGAACATCTTTAAAGCCACTAGTGCCTTTGCATAAATATTTTCATTGATGGATAGTGTTAAGATCACTCCACATCGCAGCCCCTCTCTTCTAAAATTGTAGTCTACATATCCTACTTACCGCTCTCCATTTTACCGTCCTCCAACTCATTATTGCTCTGCGCATCCTAGCCAAGCGCGCGAGTCCGAAAGCAATCCAAGATGATGTCAATGGAGAGGCACACCTTCGTTCCGAATCCAGAGAGGGAGAGCGCGCGGTGTAAGAACACGACGGAAGCACATAGCTGCGTGTGGTGAAGTTTAGTATACCTCATATAATAACTATGTTATGCTTTTATTAAACGGAGAGTCAATTTCAGAAATCCTCGCCTACTTCGCTATATATATATTTAATTTTTTTAGATGTGAGGGAATAAACCTGTCTCACTGCGCACGCACCGCACCAACATTGTCCGGTGTCGAATGACTGAAGCTTGCGAATCTACTGATGACCACTACTCGAAATTGTTTGGCACATTACGGTGTGGCATTTAACGTTAGCCTTTTTGGTTGTTTTTCATCTCCTGCGCTCTTGGATCTTTTTGGAGATGTCCGAGTTTAACCAATCAAATATATCAGGCGGAAACGCTCCGGACCCGGACTACAAGTGGACATATGAATATTACGACGATGAGGAGCCTGTTTCGTTCGAGGGACTCAAAGCGCACCGATGTAAGTACGGGATCTCTGTTTAAAGTACTGTGCTGCCCCTCCATCCCTTTCACCCATCTACTTTCCGTTACGCATGCATTACTTTATTGTAGAAAGGAATTGTGATCAAATCATGTGTGCATGTATTTATACCTGAGAATTGCCATTGCTCATTGCATCACATTCATATTTCTGGCTAGAAGTTAAAGTTAAGTATAGTGGCAATTTAGAATGTCAGTAGAGCGGATATTCTACATAGTGACAAAGAGGTAGAGGGTGTGTGTGTGTGGTTTATGAAAGAGAGCAGGAGGGGTGGGGGGTCCGTTTTGTGTTGTCAGGGACAGCCGTAGAGTGGAAACCATGCAGAGAAATATAAGCATATCAATGCTGAGAGTGTCTGAGTAAGGGGGTTCCTTGTTTAGGCCTGTATGTGTCAGCCTTTTAACATTAGACACACACACACACAATCAATACATTTATTTTCCCTCTAGGATGACATGCACAAATCAATGTCAACTCAGTCTAGACACATAGACCATAATACATTTTCATATCTTTATCTCTCTCTCTCTCTCTCTACTCTCCATCTCATTGTGCTTAAAATAATGTTGTTTTTGTCATGCTATAGATATAATAGCCTACTATACATTGGAACTAAAACATGTATTTGACCTGTCAATCAAATCTTGTTATGTTGCAGACTCTATTGTGATAGGCTTCTGGGTGGGCCTGGCTGTCTTTGTCATCTTCATGTTCTTTGTCCTGACGCTGCTCACCAAGACAGGAGCTCCACATCCCGAGTGAGTCTCCTTATCAACCAGCCATCACGTAAATCAAGTGAATTACTTAGCAGTCCACCAACCCCCAGTGCCTCTTAACATGTACACAATTATTTTCCACTGTAGGTAAATGGCATAGACAGTGTGACTGGTCCATGTTCCAAGTTTCATGGTGCTTTTCAGCACCATGGACAGCACCATGCTTATTAGTGGTGGTTCAGCACCACGGACAGGTTCTTAGCATGCGCAATCATTTTTCACACCAGGTAAATACCATTGTCAGTGTGGCTGTTTCATATCCCAAGTTTTGTGGTACTTTGTTTTCAGCACCATGGATAGCACCAGGCGTGTTAGTGGCAGAGCCTTACACAGGCTGTGGTTAGTTCTGCTTCAGCACCACAGAGAGCACCTAGTTCAGATCATCGTTTGGAGAGCTTCAGCATTATGCTAGAGTGTCTCTTGGTTTTCCTCTCTGTAAGTGAGACAATTCTCCCTCCCAGTCTCAGTGCACTCTGATGTTTGATGACATCTTAGTAAAGTATTCTAATTATCAGCAGCCCTCTTCCCTTTTATCCATGTTTGTAGTCTCCATGGTTGTAGTCTCATTTGCACACTGTGCTCTCTCTCTCTCTCTCTCTCTCTCTCTCTCTCTCTCTCTCTCTCTCTCTCTCTCTCTCTCTCTCTCTCTCTCTCTCTCTCTCTCTCTGTCAGCGCCCTCATTTTTCTTACTATAAGCTCTGCCTCAATCCTTCTTTCTCTCTCCTTTTCAGTCAGAGATCTCTCCCTTGGTGGTCCCTCCCTCTCTTACCCCTCCATCAATGCACTGTCTCTCTCCCACTCTCTGCATCTCTCTTTATCCTTTCTCTCTCCTTTTCAGTCAGAGATCTCTTCCTTGGTGGTCCCTCTCTTCTGCCTCCCTCTGTGCCCTGTCTCTCTCCCACTCCCCTCATCTCTCTCTCTAGCCACGTGCAAACAAACTGCGGTAAACTGTATGCGTTCCGGTGGAAGTCCATTCATTTCAATGGGAGGCAAGCCGCACCGCTGCGACTCATCTGCCGGACTAGGCTGCGGTCGGTGTGTGCAGTGTGTTGCATACTTTGGAATTTTCCAACTTGTGCATTGCTTTGCCGTGCGATCTCAGAAACGGAAGCAGATTAACCACAGAAGACTGCAAATCTGTAGCTTTTTTGTGTGTTTATGGGATAGCAACAAGACATTTTTGACAGGTCAATACATTTAAAGTACAAGATCAAAGTTTATGATGTTTATAATTGTATGCAATTATGTGGTAACACTTTAGTTGACACCCAGTGTCACAACACGTTATGACACGGTCATAGCCCTGTCATAATATGTCATAACAGCTGACATAACTTGTCATAACCTGTCATAATATGGTCATACCACTGTCATGACCCATATATGTACACCTGTTGTGACATACATGGTGTTATTTTATATTATGGCTGGTTATGACACCTTCATAAGAGTGTGAAAGCCTACATTTATTCAAATTAGTTTTTTTCCCTGCCAAGAAGTTTCCTTTCATTTGAAAGTATGTCTCTTAAATCCTTTGTTTTTGTTGTAATGAATTCTTTACAGTCATGTTTTTTCATCATATTTTAAATACACTTTATGACACTGTCATGAAGCATTATGACCATCCTGTGTCACTTTACTTAGACTAAAAAAAATACACTTTATGACACTGCCAAGTAGCAATATGACCATCATAATCATATAAGCCAGAAACGCCTATCACTTACATGCCCTTACATCAGTCATCAGTCCAAAAGAGGGTGTCTTATCCTGCTCCTGAAATCTGCTCCTGCATTCATCCCAGTCATCATTAACAGGACATTGGGGTGGGTGCATGTCTGACATCAATGTGTGCGCAATTACAATGATAATTTAACATGGTCAATAAAAAATTAAATATCAATTATATAACATAAACATACTGTTGACAAGTAGGCTATAGTGAAATGGAATGTTTTGCCTTGTGTGGTAGGTTTTGTGGGTTTTGACACTCTTATGTAGGTGTCATAACCAGCCATAAAATAACACAATATACGTCACAACAGGTCTAAATAAATGTGTCATGACAGTGTTATGACCATATTATAACCGGTTATGTCAGCTGTTATCACATATTATGACATGGTTATCCCTGTGTCATAACGTGTTATGATGCTGGGTGTCAAGTAAAGTGTTACCAATTATGTTTTATGTAATATAGGCCTTTGCCATTGCTATTGCTGCTTTTATTCATAATAAAGTGTAGCCTGTTGTTACACACACACGGCATGTGGCTGAAAGATAATGATTCAAACGTCCATGTTGCGTGATGCTGATTGTGGTGATGCGGTGCATAGACTGCAACAATTGCATAGCAATTATCGTACGGCAATGTGATGATGCAGTCTGTTTGCATGCAGTGTCTGAATTCTCTTTCTCTTGGCGCTCCATCCCCTCTCTCTCTCTGCCAGTCTCCCTTTCTCAACTCTCTCTAAGCTGACTCTTTCTTTAAGCTCAATTCTCCCCTGTGAACGTTTTCTTTCACTCTATGAACCACCCTTATCCCTGTGACTGTGTGTGTGGCGGGTGCCACGGCTCTCTCATTAGCTGTCAGAGAGCTGAGCCAGTGAGTCTGTATGTATCTGATCCTCTGGAGTGGATCTCTGCCAGGCTCAGCTCTGGGATCCCTTACAGACAAACCTCAGGGCCAAGCCTGTTAACCTCCCAGGTCTGCTGATCACAGCACTCCACTGCTCCAGTCCAGCACCATGACATCCATTTACTCAGCTTTCTCTCTCCCTCCCTCTCACTTCCTCTCTATACTGAGCTGAGCTAAAGACAAAAAACAAAGACACCCGCTAAGAGGATAGAAATATGGTGTTGAGCCAATATACACAGACTTAGCGCACGGATGTGCAACACAGCTCTTTCCAAACATGCATCGATTATACAATCCAAAGATTTTTGCACCAAAATGAGAGCATGAATGAAGAGTCATACGCCCCAAAAGGGAATACATGATACCCTCTCTTACCTAACATCCATGTCTCTTTCTTCCCTCTCCCTGTCCTCCCTGATTCTGATTAAGGCAATTGATGTTTTTAACTTTTAATTGTGAGGTAGTCACACCTATTTTTCTTCTGATACACTCCTGGTCCTCAACTGTCCCCTGTCCAGAGGAGCTGAGCCCCGTAACAAGCGTGTTCATCTGACCAGCTGTGTGGAGGACCTCTGCCCCCCTGCAGACCCTGTCAACCGGCCCTGCCTCCATCGCCCCCTACTGGACTCCTCTCTCAGCCGCTCCCTCTTCCACTGCTACATCAATGAGGAACAGGCCCAGGCCCAGGGGGGGTCTAGGCCTAGAGCTGGGGCAGGAGCTGTGGGAGCACCCAGAGGAGGGCTGGTCCAGGGGCCGGGGCAAGGCAGGTCAGGCAGCCCAGAGGAGGAGGAGGGGGTGGTGGTGGGGATAGGAGTAGGGGTAGGTGTCAGCCTTGCCCTGCAAGGGGCTGCCATGCTGGGGGGGAACCGGACTGACCACAGAGAGGCAATGTTCCTGTCCCACTTCAACATCCCTAACGTTGTGAACTCCGAGCACAGCTCCGCCCTGGGGGAGAACGATCTGCTGCTGGGGGAGCCGCCAATCATCATGGAGGGGGAGTGTCGTTCCCATGGGGCCCATCACACGATTGACTGGGGGAACCGCCAATCATCCTAGAGGGGGAGTGTCACCGGCCACGCAGCGCCCTTCACAAGATGGACTGTCCTGCCCATCACACAATAGACTATGGTCCAGTTTACTTCTCACACCACCTCCGTTAGGACATTATGGATAATTATGAGGGCATCACAGGACTCACCAGCCTTATATAGAGAGAGTTGTGTCAACCACATTTATGGAGGTTCAAATAGGTTCTAATCTAACATTCTGTGTTGTGCCGGTCATGTACAGTGCAAGCTCTCCAAATTAGGCTGTGGTTCCAGCTTCTCACACCACCTCTGTTAGGACATTATGGATTATTATGGATCCTCTTACTGTAACTGTACATCCTGCCCTTTTCATTCTGTTCAGATTTGGTTCAGGCTAAAATAGTCAAAATATAATCATTTAAGTGTACATATGTGAGATGAGCTACTTTTCTAATCTTTATGTCAACGAAGTTGCCTACGCAGAGCCAGAACTTGTGACGTCACATCAACGCTAAACTGGAAGTCCAGCTTCAAGTTGATTAGAATGTATAGTGGTGGAGGCCTTGTGGGATGGAGAAAGAAGAGGTAAGGACAATTTGATGCAATAACCAAAATGCACCAGAAAGGCAAGACTCTTCTATTGGGTTTTCAATTCAACAGCAGTCTGAATGTTGTCCTTGTTCAGTACTAATCGTAGCACACCTGTTCATCACTCTAAACTGTTATATACAGTTGAAGTCGGAAGTTTACATACACCATAGCCAAATACATTAAACTCAGTTTTTCACAATTTCTGACATTTAATCCTAGTACAAATTCCCTGTCTTAGGTCAGTTAGGATCACCACTTTATTTTAAGAATGTGAAATGTCCGAATAATAGTAGAGAAAATGATTTATTTCAGCTTTTATTTCTTTCATCACATTCCCAGTGGGTCAGAAGTTTACATACACTCAATTAGTATTTGGTAGCATTGCCTTTAATAATACAATAAGTTGGGTGAATTTTGGCCCATTCCTCCTGACAGAGCTGGTGTAACTTAATCAGGTTTGTAAACCTCTTTGCTCGCACACGCTTTTCAGTTCTGCCCACAAATGTTCTATAGGATTGAGGTCAGGGCTTTGTGATGGCCACTCCAATACCTTTACTTTGTTGTCTTTAAGCCATTTTGCCACAACTTTAGAAGTATGCTTGGGACCAAGCTTTAACTTCCTGACTGATGTCTTGAGATGTTGCTTCAATATGTCCACATCATTTTCCTTCCTCATGATGCCATCTATTTTGTGAAGTGCACCAGTCCCTCCTGTGCTTCACGGTTGGGATGGTATTCTTCGGCTTGCAAGCTACCCCCTTTTTCCTCCAAACATAACGATGGTCATTATGGCCAAACAGTTCTATTTTTGTTTCATCAGACCAGAGGACATTTCTCCAAAAAGTACGATCTTTGTCCCCATGTGCAGTTGCAAACCGTAGTCTGGCTTTTTTATGGTGGTTATGGAGCAGTGGCTTCTTCCTTGCTGAGCAGACTTTCAGGTTATGTCGATATAGGACTCGTTTTACTGTGGATATAGATACTTTTGTACCTGTTTCCTCCAGCATCTTCACAAGGTCCTTTGCTGTTGTTCTGGGATTGATTTGCACTTTTCGCACCAAACTATGTTCATCTCTAGGAGACAACGTGTCTCTTTCCTGAGTGGTATGACGGCTGCGTGGTCCCATGGTGTTTATACTTGTGTACTATTGTTTGTACAGATGAACGTGGTACCTTCAGGCGTTTGGAAATTGCTCCCAAGGATGAACCAGACTTGTGGAGGTCTACAATGTTTTTTCTGAGGTCTTGGCTGATTTATTTTGATTTTCCCATGATGTCAAGCAAAGAGGCAATGAGTTTGAAGGTAGGCCTTGAAATACATCCACAGGTACACCTCCAATTGACTCAAATGATGTCAATTAGCCTATCAGAAGCTTCTAAATCCATGACATCATTTTCTGGAATTTTCCAAGCTGTTTAAAGGCACAGTTAACTTAGTGTATGTAAACTTCTGACCCACTGGAATTGTGATACAGTGAATTATAAATGAAATAATCTCTGTAAACAATTGTTGGAAAGATTACTTGTGTCATGCACAAAGCAGATGTCCTAACCGACTTGCCAAAACAATAGTTTGTTAACAAGACATTTGTGGAGTGGTTGAAAAACAAGTTTTAATGACTCCAACCTAAGTGTATGTAAACTTCCGACTTCAACTATAACTTTTTATATACCGTGTTGCTCCTGTCAATGCTTTGCCTACATGTCATATCAATGTCTCATCTGCCAAGTCTATAGAAGGTTGTGACTGAATAAAATTATTTAAAACACCAGCTGATTGTGAACATTATATAACCATTTCAAAGTAACTTGGAACCATGAATCAGAAAGTTCTCTAATTCTGAAGATAAAAACAAGTGGTGAATTGTTTCACTATTGTTTTTTTTTCATTTTTACAGGATTTAACTTTCCCTTTTGAAAAGTGATATCCCAAGTATAAATACAGTAAAGTACACACTAAAATACATCAGTGTTTTTTAGACAACTGCAAACTTCAAGGAGTAGGGCATTCAGGGAGTTGGTCTGATGTGATGTCATCGGCCTCCCCACTTGCTTGAGAACAAAAGAGGAAAGGCCCGCCCCCCCACTTGTGCTATGTCATGAGTTACCTGGACCACCTATTGAGATGTGCCTTTTGCTAAGTAAATGAGGTGAAAAGGAGACTAGAGTAGAACTTTAAAATCCCTGCTGTGTTTGATGCAGAGTTTCATTTACAATCCTCTAATTCTAAGGATTAGACCAGGGGAGAATAAACCTAACATTATTGTGTTGGGTTTACAAGAGAGCGAAAAGCCCTGCTGTGCACCTGCAGAACAAAACATTTCGCTATCATAAATAACTACAGCCACTTTCTTCTTGTCAGATGTTATGCTAATACATGTAAAGGAGCTTTGATGATATGCTAATGAGTAGCAACAACCCACAACTGGAGTCAACAGCAACAATCATCTTGGGGATAACAATAGACCAATTTCAAAATGTCTGAATTTCAATCATTTGTTAGTCACCTTTGAGATGTTTCAACTTTGTGCTTTACTGAACACTTGTTACAAATTCAAACACACAGGAAAAAAATTATACAAAAGGTCCTTTATTTTTCTAACACGCATTGAATAACTTAAAATAAATTCCAATGATCAAGTATAAAAATACAAATCTACAAAAATAAATTACCTGATTGTTCAGTACAATGATGGGTTCTCCTAAAGGGTGTGTGAGTTGGCTCTCAATTGCTTACAAATCCGCCCTCTCCTCCCCTTCATCTGCACTGAACAAAAAATACTTAACAGGTGTAAACAATAGTGGAAGCTCATCATTAGGCTGGCTTTCACCTGGTCAATTCTTTCAGATCAGACAAGGTGAGGACAGATTTGTAAGTAATTAGAAAGAGCCTATGTCCCATGGTTCAGGTCCTCCAGGTGAAGGGTACAGCAGAATCCCGGTCTGGAGCAGGGATGACCACTCCCTGTCTCTGTAGTTCTCTCAGGACGTCCAGGATAGAGTCCAGTTCCAGACGGAACACCTCCAGCTCCCGGGTCTTCCCCTGAGCCAGCCTCCTCCAACGCTCCACCTCAGACTGCTGCTCAGCCTCCACCACCAGCCGAGTCTGACCCATCACCTGCAGGATGGCACCGTGGACATATGTGTTAATGTTCAGTGTTTGGTCAGTGTGTGTTATTCAGTGTTCTTTCTGTGGGTGGTGTGTGTATTTACCTGCAGCAGCTCTTTCTTCCTCTGTGTGTGTGTGTGTGTGGGTGGATAGTGTGTGTGTGTTCACCTGCTGGAGCTCTTTCTCCCTCTGAGTGTGTCGTAGCTCCATGCTGTGGATCTTTCTCTCCAGGCTAGTGAAGTGTCTGAGCTCTGGGCTGTGGCACTCCTTGGCCTGCTTCAGCTCCTCCAACAGCTTCGTCAGCTAAAGAAAGCGTTAAAGAGATGAAACAACCATTAATGTTGAGCTATCCCCAGGAAATACTCACCTTGTGTTGTTTCCTTGCTATGACACTTCAAGTACTGTGATAACACTAGTGTGTTGATGAAGTTGAGAAGACGATAAATGTTATCTGAATCATAAGTACCTGGTTCTGTAGGGTGTCCTCCCTCAGCTTGGACACAGCCAGAGCATCCTTGGTCCCCTGCAGTTCCTTCACCTGGTCACGCAAGTGCTGCACCCTGATCTGAAGGTTCATAAAGACACACAAACCTGTTTATCCGTTATACCTGGAAGAACAACACCAATAACTATTAGTTGACATGTGATTGGTCCATTGTGAGCCTTTACCTCCTGCGTGGTCACCTGATTGGTCAGTTCGGCCACTTTAGAGGAGGAGTGGGCGAGGGCGTGGCTGGTAAGCAGGCGCTCCAGCTCCCTTTGATGGTCAGCCCTGAGAGAGGACACCTGGTCTGCTGAATGCTCCTGTACCCTGCAGGACAGGTAGATGCACCATCACATATCATCTAGCATCCTCTAACCCTAAACCTCTGGTGGTCAGTGCTCCAGAGGGGTATACTACAACGCTAGCTAGATTTACTCAGGGTTTTCTAAAGCTAGCCAGCTTTACATTCCTGCACAGGCTTCATCCGTATTACAACGGTGGATATTGCTCAGCCGCCTGCCGCTAACTATCAGTCGTGTAACTGCGCATGCAGTTTAGTAGTTCAAAGAAACTACTACTAAAGGACACCAATAAGAAGAGATTTGCTTGGGCCAAGAAACACGAGCAATGGACATTAGACCGGTGGAAATGTGTCCTTTGGTCTGGAGTCCAAATTGGAGATTTTTGGTTCCAACCGCCGTGTCTTTGTGATATGCGTTGTGGGTGAACGGATGATCTCTGCATGTGTATTTCCCATCGTAAAGCATGCAGGAGGAGGTGTGATGGTGCTTTGCTGGTGACACTGTCTGTGATTTATTTAGAGTTCAAGGCACATTAAACCAGCATGGCTTTCACAGCATTCTACAGCGTTACGCCATCCCGTCTGGTTTGGGCTTAGTGGGATTATCATTTGTTTTTCAACAGGACAATGACCCAACACACCTCCAGGCTGTGTAAGGGCTATTTGACCAAGAAAGAGAGTGATGGAGTGCTGAATCAGATGACCTGGCCTCCACAATCCCTTGACCACAACCCAATTGAGATGGTTTGGGATGAGTCGGACCGCAGAGTGAAGGAAAAGCAGCCAACAAGTGCTCAGCATATGTCGGAACTCCTTCAAGACTGTTGGAAAAGCATTCCAGGTGAAGCTGGTTGAGAGAATGCCAAGAGTGTGCAAAGCTGTCATCAAGGCAAAGGGTGGCCATTTGAAGAATCTCAAATATATTTTGATTTGTTTAACACTTTTTTTCTGTTTACTACATGATTGTGTTATTTCATAGTTTTTAAGTCTTCACTATTATTCTACATTGTAAAAATAAAGAAAAACCCTTCAATGAGTAGGTGTGTCCAAACTTTTGACTGGTAGTGTATGTTAAAGAAAAACACCACTGAACGATTCAGAACATGAATAATCATATGTCTTAGTAAAATGTAATTTATAACATAAGGAAGTGAAATTTCATCACAAAAGCTCTGGGCAGAGTGGGTTTGACACCCTACTACATGTTTTGGCAGAGCCACCTCTCCTCTTTCAATGAGATTACCTGTGATTAGTATGTAGATCCGTGTGCCCAGTCTGTTGACGCATACAGATGTTGGGACAAGGTTCTGCCAACACCAGATGGCCAGGGACGCTGTCTGTGTTCCAAATGGCACCCTATTCCCTTTATTGTGCACTGCTTTGAACAGAACTCTGGTCAAAAGCAGTGTACTACACAGGGAATAGGTTGCAATTTGGGACGCAGAGTAGTCTCACCGCTCTGTATGAAATAATGGAAATCCGTGTGTCACCTTCAGACAGTAACAAGGTTAGTGACTGCCGATCGATCATGTGATCAACCCAATCACCCTATTATGGATCAGATCAATATGTGAATCACTGGCTGGGAGCTACGTCCTCCTCTGCTACATAGGCTGAGATCCAAATGCCACCCAATTCCCTATATAGTGCACTACTTTTGACCAGATCCCTATGGGTAGTGCACTTTATAGGGAATAGTGTGGCATTTGGGACACATGCATAAAGTAGGTCATCATGGAGGATAGTCCTCCCATCATCACCCTTCACACAGCCCATCAGTCATCCTTCATCCCAGCCATAATCAGACCGTTTATTAGACAGGTAGTAGTATGGCGAGAGAGATTTCCTCCCTCTCTGGGGTGGGGACAGATGTGGTTCAGTACCAGCCCAACCACCCCTGACCTTTACCAGCACCTGGCGGGGGAGACAGGGGGAGGTGGGGGGGAGACAGTTTGTGGTTCTTTTAGGTATTTTGGGGTTGTTTTGGGTACCTGTTTGTGGTTGTGTTGGGTTCTTTAGTGTAGGGCTGGCACAATTACCATATTACCGGCTGGGCATTCGTGCGGTTGAGCCCATTTCTGCACTTATAACAACGTGAGGAAACTTTGTTGCGCCTTGCTGAAACAAGGAAGGTGTTGTAGCAAACGAGTACATATACAAAAGGTGCAGGCAAGATGCAGCAGAGGCACACAGAAATATAATCTATGGCAGCACATGCAGTCAGGAGCAGAGACATTTTTTTATAATTGCATACAGAAAAAGGTATATATATTTTTTTTGCTATTCCAACGGTTATTACGGACACTGCGGTCATTTGGCTGGCCAATTAATGCCCTACTTTTGGGTACCGGTTTGTGGTTGTTTTGGGTACTTTTGGGGTGATTAGTAGGACCCTTTTAGAAGGGGCGTCTTTATTTTATTACTTATTGTTAATGCCGTCTTTGGTGTGTTTATCAATGCACAAGCACCTTTTTTCCCCACTCCTATTGATAAAATAATTGTATTACCAATGTTTTACTGTGCATGAAGTTTCAAATGCATTCTGTTATTAATAAATGTGTAATGTGATAGGCATTTTAAACACAAAAAACAATAATTAAATATGTTATCCTCAAATGAAGGGATGATGACGTAATCTTTGCGAGAGGGAGAGAATCTGAATTCATTGGTCCTCAACTCGTGGCTCAGACACTTCATTCAGGATAAATGGAGTCGGCCATGAGTTAGCCTGCCCTGGAGCAGGGTAGTTGTGAAGGATTCGTTGCCAAAGAAATGTACCTGGCTAAAAGGTGAGACACTTTCATACTACAGGTTATCCTGAGTTGAATTCAGAGTTCACCAAAGTTAACTCGCTAACTCCTCAAACCAGGTACGTAGTATATGGCTCTGGACCCTGTAGGACAGGTAGACACATGATACACCATCACATATCATCTAACCCTAATCCTCTGGTGGTCATCACACCAGAGGACTTATTTACAACATTACGTATGTACAGCATATACCACAAAACATAAAGCATATACCACAAAACATACTCCACACAAAAGTTGGCATTTACAAAAACTAAACTTGACGTGAGAAACTGCTTACCTCCTCGCAAACTTTAGACCATGCGTACGCACAATTTCTAGTGGTTGAAGTAATGCATTGCAATGAGGCGAGTAGTATTTTATGCAAATAAGGGATATAATGACACGCTATTTCATTAAAAAAAAACTTTTTAAAAACTGGAAAGTATAATAACAACATGCAAAAACATTTCATCACATTTGCCAATGCAATTTCTTTTAGAAACCGCTTTGGGCTAATTCCAACAGTTCCAAATTATATGGAAAATAAGGGTGTTATTGTCACCATAATAGGTGAATGACTGGCGTTTTCCAGGTGGAGTTATAATGCTCGTTCACAATGCGTTCAGTTTTAGGATGGGTCTGATTTATAACGGGAAGCATGCGTATGTATGACGTATGCCAAGTTTATGAATCTCAATATTTGCATATGTATGCATTCTTTTCAGAAATGGCTTACGCAGATATTTAATGCGAAATTAACGCAACGTTTATAAATGAGGCCCCTGGACCTCGGAGGTAGTAAAGACCACCACATGGTTGCATATTACATTACATACCAGTGGAGGCTGGTGTGACTTTAAAAATCGGAGGACATGTTCAATGTAATGGCTGGATGAATGGGACGGCATCAAATGCATGTCTAGGGTGTAGGGATTAGAGGTCTATTTGGTATTGAGAACCATGTTGACATCTCTCTGAGTGCCTGAGTGTGTCGCAATTATCTTTATAAATTACCACCAGCCTCGGATTAGAGAGCCATTTCTGGGAGTTTATTTTTTGTGCATTAGCGTGGGCTGCAGTTTGCAGCAGGGCTGCCAGAGAAAAACAGCTAACCAGGTGCAGGGCTTGACATTAACTTTTTACTTGTCCAAAAGCTTAGGTCACTTGTCCCCCACAACAACAAAACAATCTGTAACACCATTTCTTACTTCATTATATGATGCAAGGAACCACTATCTTTTTTACCATAGAGAATCAGACAAAAATGTAGGCTACACTCTGCCTATTGGCTTCTTTGCATATTCAAGCCCGTCTCAAAATACAACACTGCCCCTTTAAGGCTCTCCTGGAGGACAGTTGGCCACTCTTGTTAGCCTATGAAATATTGCAACATCACAATTACAACCAAATTATTTTTATGTCTTCATAAAATAATTCCAGCCAGTGCTCGAAATTAAGGGCGTCCCATCGTCCCTGGGACGATAAAAAAGGTATTCAAAACAGACTCTGGGACAGCTCTGGGAAGATAGATCCAAAATTCATACAACCGCTGCACATACAATTTTAAAAAGCAATGAGGCTGATGAAACAGATCAGACTGTTTAGTTTAAAATGTTGATAACGTTTTTTTTCTTCATATTATAAGCTCAACAACGCGCACATGGCTGTAAACTACACAGGAATATTCCAAAATGTAATTTAGATGGAAAACAGTTCTCAAAAGTTCACTGCATGCGTGAGCGGTTTCAGGTGACTAGGATTATGCCTTTGGCTGCTGGACAATAAAAAAACATTTATATGAAAAACAAAGGAACATGAGAAAAATGCTGGTTTGAAATGGCATATTAAGTGTTTATAAAATAATACCCTCAACATTTCTATGTATTTTGGCTAGGCTAGGCTACTTTGAAACAAGGTAAAACATGCTTCATAAAACGTCCAGGTTTTAAACAATTAAGTTTATGGTTAAATAGTTTCAAAAGGCTGACCGCCTCCACTCAGATTCAAGGTGGGTGATGAGTGGTGCACAACAGACACTGTCCTTCACTATATGCTCGTGACCATTTGATCTGAACGAACTGTGGCTTGAGTATGTCGACAGAATCAAGCCTTTAGACGCTAATGTTAATCATCCTTCATTATATTTGTCAAACAAGACTGCCGTTTAGCCTATATTTATGTAATGAAATGTCTCATTAAAGTTTGGCTACATTTAATGGTACCTCCCTCATGTCAGCATTGGTTTGGACATGAGGCTGTAGCCAATATGCATATCACCTACACTTTGGCTTTTTTATTTATGTACATGAAAAATAGATTGGAATAATATTCTAATGTTGGCCTCTCTGATCCAATTCTGTTCGGAGAAATTGTTTGACATTGTGATGTGTGATTTCTTACTTACTCAAATCTATTTTCTTATTTTCCGACATAAAACATTAAATAAAAAAACTTGGCCCGGACAAGAGGAAGAGTATTAATGTTGAGCCCTGAGGTGGAATATGAATTCAGGCTGCTGTTATGGGCAGTAAGTTTCCTCCATACAGACAGTGTTTGTACACATCATTGTGAAAAAGCCTTACAGAAGTTCTATCAATGAACAATGTTCAGGCACCTGCATAACCACTGAACTATTGGAGTCCTTTGTACTGAAATAAAGCATTCAAAATGAGTGTGTGTCTTACATACCTGCGTAGCTGGGCCTGGGCCTGTGTGGCTGCAGCCTGCAGTACCACCCTCTCCTTGTCCCTCTGCAGCTCCAGCTGCTCTAGACGCAGCCTTAACACCTCGCTCTCCTGCAGCACCTCTGAGATATGGCTCCCAGAGAACGCTGTGGGCTGGTAGTCCTTCTCATCCTGAGTGGGAGGGAAGGTTGCGGTCTCTACCCCTCGTCCCACCGTGCCTCCCCTCTCCCTTGGGGTAGCCACCACCACCACCATGGGTCCTTTGGATCCGGTCGCCTGCCGTCTGGCCTCGCCAGGCCCAACACGGCCCTCCGATCTGGGGCCAGGGCCACACAGCATGGTCTTCCTCTCCCTCTGGAGTCTCTCCACGGTGCGGCTCAGCTCCTGGACGCTGCGGGTCTTGGCTGACAGCTCCTGGTTGAGTCTCTCTATCCGGACCCCCAGGGCCGTCTCTGTTTGGCGCTGGTGGCGGGACGGGCTGCGCTGGGGGGCTCTCTCTGGCTCGTTGGTAGACTGATCAATTTATTTGATTAAAATACACATACACCTGCTCCAGGTAACATGACATACATTTAAAACAATTATCCAGGATGAATTATTAAGGCTTATTTCCAAAGTGGTGCTCTTAGGTGGGCTAACAAGAAGGCCTACCTGTGCCTGTTGTGTGAGCTGCTCCTGTAGGGAGTGGACCTCAGCCTGTAGGGTTTTCTCTCTACTCTGATGGTTCTCCTTCAGGTGCTCCAGTTCCTGCTGCAGGGAGCAGACCTGGGCCTGCCAGACCCCAGGAGACCCGGTCTGGTCCTGGTGTTTCTGGGATAACCGCTGCTCCAGACTACTGATCTGCTGCTCATACTGGAGCTACACACACACACACACACACACACACACACACACACACACACACACACACACACACAATGTAAGTGAGTCTACTTCTATATTTAAGGGAATTATTTCCATTCATACAATTTATTCATCTCACAACACATTTTCTGAAAAATAAAAAGCTTTTTCCAGTGCAGTGTTGGTCTTATGAACCATTACATTAAGACTAATGACATCATACATTTGGAAATGATAACACATTTTACATTTACATTTTAGTCATTTAGCAGACGCTCTTATCCAGAGCGACTTACAGTTAGTGAGTGCATACATAATTTTTTATACTGGCCCCCCATGGGAATCAAACCCACATCCCTGGCGTTGCAAACGCCATGCTCTACCAACTGAGCTACATCCCTGCCGGTCATTCCCTCCCCTACCCTGGACGACGATGAGCCAATTGTGCGCCGCCCCATGGGTCTCCCGGTCGCGGCCGGCTACGACAGAGCCTGGATTCGAACCAGGATCTCTAGTGGCACAGCTAGCACTGCGATGCAGTGCCTTAGACCACTGCGCCACTCGCACACATATTATACAGAGGAGGAGGGAGTGAATCATTGACATCCTCAAGGTCTCCATCGTGAGCTTCTAACAGAACTTTCAATTCAAGTGTTGTGTTGTACAAGGCTGTTGGAACTTGCCCTCTCTAACCCCTCTCTAAAAAGACATGTGAAGAGTAATGAGTCATCACCATGTTCTCATATTTCCTTTTTGTGAGAGAGGACTTTCAGTGAGTGTTTTGTGTTGAGGATGAACATCTTCAAGTAGTTCTAAGAGGCAATTTGAGTCATCTGTTGTGTGTGAGGCCATTTTGTGTGTGTGTGGACACCGTTACGTGTATGAGACCGTTGTGGCAATGTGTGGAAGCTGTTGTGTTTACAGCAAGGCCATGTACACTACCAGGTCATCTGATGCAGCACTCCATCACTCTCTTTCTTGGTCAAATAGCCCTTACACAGCCTGGAGGTGTGTTGGGTCATTGTCCTGTTGAAAAACAAATGATAGTCCCACTAAGCCCAAACCAGACGGGATGGCGTATTGCTGTAGAATGCTGTGGTAGCCATGCTGGTTAAGTGTGCCTTGAATTCTAAATAAATCACAGACAATGTCACCAGCAAAGCACCCCCACACCATCACACCTCCTCCTCCATGCTTTACGGTGGGAAATACACATGCAGAGATCATCCGTTCACCCACACCGCATCTCACAAAGACACGGCAGTTGGAACCAAAAATCTCCAATTTGGACTCCAGACCAAAGAACACATTTCCACCGGTCTAATGTCCATTGCTCGTGTTTCTTGGCCCAAGCAGGTCTCTTCTTCTTATTGGTGTCCTTTAGTAGTGGTTTCTTTGCAGCAATTCGACCATGAAGGCCTGATTCACACAGTCCCCTCTGAACAGTTGATGTTGAGATGTGTCTGTTACTTGAACTCTGTGAATAATTTATTTGGGCTGCAATTTCTGAGGCTGGTAACTCTAATGAACGTATCCTCTGCAGCAGAGGTAACTCTGGGTCTTCCATTCCTGTGGCGATCCTCATGAGAGCCAGTTTCATCATAGCGCTTGATGGTTTTTGAAACTGCACTTGAAGAAACTTTCAAAGTTCTTGACATTTTCTGGATTGACTGACCTTCATGTCTTAAAGTAATGATGGACTGTCGTTTCTCCTTGCTTATTTGAGCTGTTCTTGCCATAATATGGACTTTGTCTTTTACCAAATAGGGCTATCTTCTGTATACCACCCCTACCTTGTCACAACACAACTGATTGGCTCAAACGCATTAAGAAGGAAAGAAATTCCACAAATTAACTTTTAACAAGGCACACCTGTTAACTGAAATGCATTCCAGGTGACTACCTCATGAAGCTGGTTGAGAGAATGCCAAGAGTGTGCAAAGCTGTCATTAGGCAAAGGGTGGCTATTTGAAGAATCTCAAATATAAAATATATTTTGATCTGTTTAACACTTTTGTTTACTACATGATTCCATATGTGTTATTTCATAGTTTTGTTGTCTTTACTATTATTCTACAATGTAGAAAATAGTAAAAAGAAAAGAAAAACCCTGGAATGAGTAGGTGTGTCCAAACTTTTGACTGGTACTGTATGTCAGAGTAAGTCATCATAAGCATGTGTAGAGAGTTAATTGGTACAGGACTGTGAGGCCTAGTGACAGGGAATGGGAACACAGGGTTGTATGAGTACATAACAGTGCCACACAGCTGAGAGTATGAACAGACCTTAATCCGCTGGTACTGCTGTTCCATGGCTCGGAGGCTGCGTTTGGCCTCGTCGTCACGGCTCTCTAGCTCCGCCTCCAGCCTCTGGATGCGCCGCTCCAATAGGGCCCTGGTCTGAGTGGGCGGGGAGCTCTTGGCCCCTCCATCCTCATCCACTGCAGGTGCGTTGACTGCAGCGTAGATGAGCGCTGTGAGGGAGTTCGGGTTCCTATGTCTGAGAATCTTCTCCATCTCCTTCACCTGGGAGAGAGGGGGAGGATAAATATTAGTCATGAGAGAAAGGAGAGGTATGCCGTTAATCAGGGATAGGTGCACGCACGCACACAGGAAATATTTCTCAACTGATTCACCTGTCGTTCTAGGTCCTGTATCCTCTTAGCGTCTCCAGCTCTCTCTTTAGACTTATTCTGATTGGCTCTCTTCCCCACCTCCATCTTCAGCTTTTCCACCTGATTGGAGGAACAAACTTTTCATTCAAAAT
This sequence comes from Coregonus lavaretus, assembly GCF_964263955.1. NCBI lineage: Eukaryota > Metazoa > Chordata > Actinopteri > Salmoniformes > Salmonidae > Coregonus > Coregonus lavaretus. The sequence continues at coordinate 15,999,358 of NC_140000.1, forward strand.
ACTGACCTACAGGAAATGACAGTAATACAATACACACTCTCAAATAAGGTCAAGTAAGTCTAACCTACTGTGCGAGTTGGTCTTACCTGGTCTGTGAGTTGGTCCTACCTGGTCTGTGAGTTGGTCCTACCTGCTCTGCGAGTTGGTGTGTTTCTGCGGTGGCAGCCCTCAGTCTGGCAGAGTCTCTGTCCAGCAGCTCCTGGTTCTCAGCGTACCACTGGAGCCTCTTCTTCAGAACACACACCTCCTCCTTATGCCTGTCCTCTGCCACCCGCAGCTCAAAGCTCTTATCCTCTGTCAGAGACAAGGACAATACAGACCACAGCATGTCACAGAGCTCCACTTGACTGTCAACCACAACATTTACATTTTAGTCATTTAAAACAACAATGGGATGTTTTAATGGAGGTTTAAACCACGTCTGTAAACAGGGAATATTTCATTGTCTTTTGGGAGTAGAAACAAGAGATTTGACTGCACACTCAAGCCTCCATGTCTCACACACACTAACCTGAGGTGTAGACCACCTGTGCTTTGACCAGGTCTCTCTCTTTCCTCATCATTTGAAGGTCCACCTCCAGGGCCTGTTTCTCCTGCTTCAGCCTGTGGGTCTCCTCCACCAGTCTCTGTTCAGTCCTCTACACATACACACGGTCAAAGGTGAGACTGGTCCTTCCCTTTTAAGATGAGTTGATTGATTAATCTCCAAAGCATCATCTAGGCCTTCCTTTTAGAGGTGGTTGTGTGACGTGACTCTGAACACTCACCTGTGCTGCCTGCATCTGGCCCAACAGCTGTGCGATGCGCTGAATATGGTCCACACAGCCTACATTTCCTACAGTCCTTGACGAGTTGCTCATCTGCTCCCTGGGCATAAATAAGTGTCAGTGTTAACATTCAATGACGTGGATAGGTACGTGTGTGTGTGCGTACGTACAGTTGAAGTCGGAGGTTTACATACACCTTAGCCAAATACATTTAAACTCAGTTTTTCACAATTCCTGACATTTAATCCTAGTAAAAATTCCCTGTCTTAGGTCAGTTAGGATCACCACTTTATTTTAAGAATGTGAAATGTCAGAATAATAGTAGAGAGAATGATTTATTTCAGCTTTTATCACATTCCCAGTGGGTCAGAAGTTCACATACACTCAATTAGTATTTGGTAGCATTGCCTTTAAATTGTTTAACTTGGGTCAAAGATTTCAGGTAGCCTTCCACAAGCTTCCCACAATAAGTTGGGTGAATTTTGGCCCATTCCTCCTGACAGAGCTGGTGTAACTGAGTCAGGTTTGTACGCCTCCTTGCTCGCACACATCTTTTCAGTTCTGCCCACAAATATTCTATAGGATTGAGGTCAGGTCTTTGTGATGGCCACTCCAATACCTTGACTTTGTTGTCCTTAAGCCATTTTGCCACAACTTTGGAAGTATGCTTGTCCATTTGGAAGACCCATTTGCGACCAAGCTTTAACTTCCTGACTGATGTCTTGAGATGTTGCTTCAATATATCCACATAATTTTCCTTCCTCATGATGCCATCTATTTTGTGAAGAGCACCAGTCCCTCCTGCAGCAAAGCACCCCCACAGCATGATGCTGCCACCCCGTGCTTCACGGTTAGGATGGTGTTCTTCGGCTTGCAAGGCACCCCCTTTTTCCTCCAAACATAACGATGGTCATTATGGCCAAACAGTTCTATTTTTGTTTCATCAGACCAGAGGACATTTCTCCAAAAAGTAAGATCTTTGTCCCCATGTGCAGTTGCAAACCGTAGTCTGGCTTTTTTATGGCGTTTTTGGAGCAGTGGCTTCTTCCTTGCTGAGCGGCCTTTCAAGTTATGTCGATATAGGACTCGTTTTACTGTGGATATAGATACTTTTGTACCCGTTTCCTCCAGCATCTTCACAAGGTCCTTTGCTGTTGTTCTGGGATTGATTCGCACTTTTCGCACCAAACTACGTTCATCTCTAGGAGACAGAACGTGTCTCCTTCCTGAGCGGTATGACGTCTGTGTGGTCCCATGGTGTTTATACTTGCGTACCAGAGTTTGAAGGTAGGCCTTGAAATAGATCCACAGGGACACCTCCAATTGACTCAAATGATGTCAATTAGCCTATCAGAAGCTTCTAAAGCCATGACATCATTTTCTGGAATTTTCCAAGCTGTTTAAAAGGCACAGTCAACTTAGTGTATGTAAACTTCTGACCCACTGGAATTGTGATACAGTGAAATAATCTGTCTGTAAACAATTGTTGGAAAAATTACTTGTGTCATGCACAAAGTAGATGTCCTAACCGACTTGCCAAAACTATAGTTTGTTAACAAGACATTTGTGGAGTTGTTGAAAAACGAGTTTTAATGACTCCAACCTAAGTGTATGTAGACTTCCGACTTCAACTGTATGTGTCAACTCACTTGGTAAAGGCCAGTTCGTTTAGCAGCCTCTGGTTCTCTGTGAACATGGCCTCTTCATTGAGTTTACCCTGAGCCTGAAGAGCCTTCATCTGCAGGTATAACTTCTCATTCTCCTGTTACACACACACGCCGCAAGCAAGGAGAGAGAGAATCACATTAAGTGCCTCAACTATGGGCCCATCTGGGTAAATTGTTTGATCAGAAATACCTGTTCTACGCATTTAGGCGACATAAAATAAAACTAGAAAGGAATATGATTAGAAGCTGTGAAATGAGGAAATGCATTCACCATGCCTAATTAAGAACTGCTACAGTTCCACCTTGGTGGTGTGTATGTAGCCACTGATTCTAGGAGCTCAGCTGTAGGCACTGTGATTATGAGAGGTTATCAGACAGTGTTTATGTCATATCTCTAAGCTGCTCACAATCTGGAGGAAAAAAGGCTAACTGTGCTGCCTAACACAAACCCACACACCCTCCAGGAATTAAGTCAGTGAACAGAGGAATTCCATTCATTACCCTGAACAGTGGCCTGTCTATAACCTCCAGTCTCAGAGACTCTGGGTAATTGGGATGGATTCAAAGGCAATGAGTCACCCACAGCCTGGCGCTGAACAAATGCAGTACAATTAAGTCTTCTTTCCTTAAAACACAGACTGGAAGAGAAAAGACCCAGAGAGACGGCCAAACAATCACAGACAAATAGAGCTGAGTAGACAGAGACAAACAGACATGTGTACAGACCTGCTGGTATCCCTGGATGATGGTCTCCTGTTCCTTCACCTCTTTCTCAATCAGTCTGAGTTTGTCCTCAGTGAGGGGGTCCGAGGGCTCGTCCAGACCCAGACCCCACCGGCCCTTCTTCCTGCTGTTGGCTTCCTCTGCACTGTGCAGCTGAAACACAGGGGACAAGATGCACATTACATTTACATTACATTTTAGTCATTTAGCAGACGCTCTTATCCAGAGCGACTTACAGTTAGTGAATACATTATTATTATTATTTTTTTTTTTATACTGGCCCCCGGTGGGAAACGAACCCACAACCCTGGCGTTGCAAACGCCATGCTCTATCAACTGAGCTACATCCCTGCCGGCCATTCCCTCCCCTACCCTGGACGACGCTGGGCCAATTGTGCGCCGCCCATGAGTCTCCCGGTCACGGCCGGCTGCGACAGAGCCTGGATCCGAACCAGGATCTCTAGTGGCACAGTTAGCACTGCGATGCAGTGCCTTAGACCACTGCGCCACTCAGGAGTCACAAATAACACATCACAAATAACACATGAGTGATGTCTGCATCTACTACAGTTGGAGCTCATTTAACTGGCCTTCAGTGGATGGCAGAGATGTCTTAGATAACATGCTATTGTTTAATGGGATGCTTTATTTTTCTCCTGTATCAGCTGGGTCCTTCACAACTGCTTTATTCAATGGCTTGAATAACAGTATTACAAAATTCACACACAAAGCAGCTAAATAAAATGAGCATTGCTAGTGCCATAGCAACAAGAGTGCTGACGTAGGGGTTTTAAACTGTTCCGACAGTCAATGAGAACATATTATTTTCTGTTACAACAGAAAGATGTAGGAAGCCACAGGTGACCAAACAGATGGAACTATGCTACTATGCTCTTTACAGACATTACTGTCCATGTGAATGTAATTGTGTGTGTGTGTGTGTGTGCCTGTGTGTGTGACTCAGTCTACCTTGCTCTGCAGGAGGTAGTTCTCCTGTCTCAGTGAGCTGAGCTCTGTGTCATGCTGCAGCAGTAGTTCTTCCTCTCTGGTGTGGAGCTCTCTCTCCCTCTGGGCTAGCTGTAGTCTCAGCCTTGACACTAGGGGGCTCTCCTCCACCTCCCCAGCCCTGCCCTCCTCCTCCCTGGGCTCACTCTGACAGACAGAGGGGTAACATGGTTAGTCTTTATACTGGATACTTGCTAGCGCTTGAATGTGTTTTGAAGGCCATAATATTGGCTTGATCCTTAATTGCAAAAATAGAAACATAGAATACAAAGAAATGTGACTGCTATAGTCATCCAGGTATGGACACACACTACATAAGATCTGAACTGAAATGAGTCAGACTTATAACAGAGCAAGAAGCAATCAGCTAAGTTGGACGACCCATAAAAGTATAAGTCACACCCCTATCGTATGACCAGGTGAATGGAGAAACACTGCATACTTATCTGAAAAGAAATTCCAGCACACTGATGTACAAACTTGATGCGCCACAGACTGAAAAACTACTCCAGTATGTTGACTTACTTCCTCTTCCAGTACTTACCTTCCTCTCTGATGGACGCTCAGTCTCCTGAGTCTGGCTGGCTTCCTGCTGACCTTTGGTTTCCCAAGAGACAGTGTGACTGGTATCCTGGCGACCTCTCGTCTCCATCTGATGTTGCTGCTGGAGGAAGGCAGCGAAGGACTGGACCCCCGCCACCATTTCACTGCTCACCCTCAGACCACCAAAGTCTGGACCTAAAGAACAACCACACATCAACATTTAGCTAACATTAAGGCAGCGAAGGACTGGACACCCACCACCAGCTCACCATCAGACCACCACAGTCTGGACCTGGTAGTAGTACAACCACACAGCAACATCAGTCTGGATCAGGAGTACAACCACACAGCAACATTAGTCTGGATCAGGAGTACAACCACACAGCAACATTCGTCTGGATCAGGAGTACAACCACACAGCAACATTAGTCTGGATCAGGAGTACAACCACACAGCAACATTAGTCTGGATCAGGAGTACAACCACACAGCAACATTAGTCTGGATCAGGAGTACAACCACACAGCAACATTAGTCTGGATCAGGAGTACAACCACACAGCAACATTAGTCTGGATCAGGAGTACAACCACACAGCAACATTAGTCTGGATCAGGAGTACAACCATACAGCAACATTAGTCTGGATCAGGAGTACAACCATACAGCAACATTAGTCTGGATCAGGAGTACAACCATACAGCAACATTAGTCTGGATCAGGAGTACAACCACACAGCAACATGTGGCAAATGTTAGTGTTATGTATTATACTAGACTACTGTTATGTGCTATACTACTTAGATATAGTTCTAGCTCTGATACAACAGATCTTTAGTTGTGTGTCTGCCAAACACACAAGTGTGTCACTGTAAGCACGCTTACACTACACATACTAGCTTTGGTCAGTGTGTGAGGAGTTCCTTTTCTCCTACCTTTATCTCTCTCTGAGAGGATGGGGCTGAGGCGCTGGTATGTTGCCTGGCTGAGAGGCTTCCTCTGGGTTAGAGGAGAGGGGGGCTTGGCTGCAGCCCCAGGTCTGGTAGGACCAGATTGACTAGCTCCAGAGGTCCTGGTGGCCACGGCTGTTGGTTTACTCTCCCCTCTACCTCTACCAGGGGCAACATAAGGCTTCCTCAACGAGGATGTGAAGGGACCAGCTACCGTAGAGCGTCCAGGAACCTATGCAAAATATGTTATTGTCAATGTCAATATACAAATCATTGCCATGTCACCGTCTACATTGTACATGATAATCACCTTTGATGCAAATTAAATCACATTTTATTGATCACATACACATATTTAGCAGATGTTATTGCGGGTGTAGCGAAATGCTTGTGTTCCTAGCTCCAACAGTGCAGTAGTATCTAACAATTCACAACAATACACAAATCTAAAAGTAGAAGAATGGAATTAAGAAATATATAAATATTTGGACGAGATTGTCGGAGCAATGGCTACGTAATGTGGAAACACAGTTCTGGCAGGTGTGAAAGCCTGAATCAGTGTGGTCATGTATGGTAGGGTTTAGTGCTTATTAACAAGGGCTCCGTTTCCGTCCCTCACCTGCTGGCGTCTTTTGGCTTTGCTGGGTTGAGTGGAGGTCAGGTCAAGGGAGGAGCTGTCCTGATCCTGCATCATCAGCCTCTGTACCTCCTCTCTGATGCTTCTGGGACGGGGGCCTGGGGAGGCCAGAGGAGTGTCTGGCTCTGCTGAGCATCTTGGGCTTGACTCATGGAATCTTTGGCTTAAGGACTGGCCAGTCTTCTCTGGGCTGAGCTGGGTCCCACTGTGAACATACAGCTCATGTTAACGTCTTTCCACTCCATTCTGTACCTTCCAGCCAGTGTCTGTTGTCCTTCCCTCCTAAAGCCCTGTGTGACAGACAGCTGTAGACTCACCTGGCAGGCTGCAGAGTGAAGCCTCTGGTGTCGTCCATACTGTCTGGTCGGATGGGACGCATCAGCTCCTCTGCAGTGGGCAGCTCTGAGAAAACATATCGAAGTCAATCAATCAATCAGACATTCAAGTCCATTTGTAACACCTCAACAATATATCAACACTATCTAACAACTTAAAATATACCATCTTGTCAGATATGAATATGCATGGACATGTGTGGATCTGCAGTTAGAATATGCTCTTCAATCAAAACTATGTACTTGACAGGTTCACCACAGACATATCAGTGTTTGAGACTGACCAACCTGACTCTGTGGTGGAGACTGGTGGTAGTAGTGTTCCTCTGGAGAGCTCAGGTACAGAGGGAGAGACAGGAACAGGACTGCTCCTCCTTCTCCTCTCCCTCCTGACTGGTGATGAAGGGTGGTGATGGTCTGAGTCCTCCAGAGAGCCACTGATCTGTCTGTAGGCCTCCTGTAGAGCCTCCATCTCACTGGCCCCACTCTGTCCATACGACTGGGCTACACAGACCAGACAGGAACACCACCAAGTTCACGATCATCCGCCATCACCAAACTGACACAGATGGACCCTATTGCTTGTCAACCTAACCAATACATTCAAATCCACATAAGTGGCTAGGGGTTATTTCTGGAAAGGGCCAAAGTCATCTCTGTTCCCACCATGTTTAGATAGTTACATCTAATAGGACCTGAATGATAGCCTGGTCTCACCTGGTAGTGCCGTCTCTATGGACTCCTCTGCTCCCTGGTTCCTCCCTGGTTCCTCGTTGGTGTCACTGTCCGCTCCAGGGGGCAGGAGTCCACCGGTCGAGTCCAGTGAATCATGGAGGGACACTTACACCAGGAAATGATGTGATCAGGACAAATAGAATATTGATTTTAAGGGTAGGTCAGTTTCAATACTGTATGAATAGAGGATGGTGTCATAAAAGCAGGAAACTATTCATCAGGAAATATCACATCACTGTGAAACAGGGGTACTGTTAGAGGAACCAGAGACACTGTATAGACATACTGTGTACACAACACACACTAGTGTTGTCATGATACCATGTTTAGTATCACGATACTCTATACCATCACGATACTCAATACCAAAACGATTCCACAGCAAAAGAAGAAGGCGTATTAGCCAAAGTCACAGAAAACTAAATTTGGTAAAATCAAGATGAAGTAATAAGAGTGTGTGCATGTATTGAGTTATTGAGCTTGTTTTAGCTGATTTCATGGGGCTACAGATGAAAAACTATCTGTTTCCCTTCCATTTGGGACTTATTTTATTGTACTGATCAACAACATTCACATAGAAGAAGCAATCTCTTCTTTTATAAAAGTGTGGGCTGTCTCTTTTAAGACCCATGATGTCATTCACACAAACATTCAGTTTGAGGCTCTATGGAAAGGCATTTGGGTCTGTGTGTCAAAAAAATTGACGTGTATCTTTTTTGACATGCAAAGACCCAAACGGTGTTCCATAAGGCTCGAGCAAAGATGATCTTGACTGGGAGAGACGTGAGGCGTGAATTAATCAAGTTTTGGGGGAGAATCAGCAATATTTTCATATCACAAACAAGGTACTAGGGTAGTGAATTGATAATAGCTTCAGCTGTAAGCTAGCAAGGCATGTTAGCCTACAAAGCTGAAAGCTACTGGTATCTTCTTGCATTGTAAAGTGTTGTAGCCTGTAATGGACATTATTTTTGTAACAGTAATGAACAGTTTCAACATTGACATGCCGTGTTGCATTATTTAAGTGTTAACTTCTGTGCAGCATAAGTGCAGTGATTCCTTAGGACAGGCTAGCAATGAGTAAGAGGAGCAGGCACAGTGCTCTCGCGCTACAAGGGAACATCGGCTATGCTGATAGACACAGACTTGATCCCCTTTCAAATCAGTAGACGACGTGAGTACCAAAAGTAACAATAATTCTAGTACCGAACCGCTTTTCCATGTTCTAGTATCAAAAAAGTACAGAAGTTTCGTATACCGTGCAACACTAACACACACACTAAAGACTTGCCCCCCAATTCCCCTTTCCCCAGAACACATGTTAATATTGGACTATATTCTTCCTTCCTATACAATTATGCTAAAATGAACTCAGCAAAAAAAGAAATGTCCCCTTTTCAGGACCCTGTCTTTCAAAGATAATTAGTAAAAATCCAAATAACTTCACAGATCTTCATTGTAAAGGGTTTAAACACTGTTTCCCATGCTTGTTCAATGAACCATAAACAATTAATGAACATGCACCTGTGGAACGGTCGTTAAGGCACTAACAGCTTACAGACGGTAGGCAATTAAGGTCACAGTTATGAAAACTTAGGACACTAAAGAGGCCTTTCTACTGAACACCAAAAGAAAGATGCCCAGGGTCCCTGCTCATCTGCGTGAACGTGCCTTAGGCATGCTGCAAGGAGGCATGAGGACTGCAGATGTGGCCAGGGCAATAAATTGCAATGTCCGTACTGTGAGACGCCTAAGACAGCGCTACAGGGAAACAGGACGGACAGCTGATCGTCCTCGCAGTGGCAGACCACGTGTAACAACACCTGCACAGGATCGGTACATTCGAACATCACACCTGCGGGACAGGTACAGGATGGCAACAACTGCCCGAGTTACACCAGGAACGCACAATCCCTCCATCAGTGTTCAGACTGTACGCAATAGGCTGAGAGGCTGGACTGAGGGCTTGTAGGCCTGTTGTAAGGCAGGTCCACACCAGACATCACGGGCAACAACGTTGCCTATGGGCACAAACCCACCGTCGCTGGACCAGAAAGGACTGGCAAAAAGTGCTCTTCACTGACTAGTCGCGGTTTTGACTCACCAGGGGTGATGGTCGGATTCGCGTTTATCGTTGAAGGAATGAGCGTTACACCAAAGCCTGTACTCGGGAGCGGGTTCGATTTGGAGGTGGAGGGTCCGTCATGGTCTGGGGCGGTGTGTCACAGCATCATCGGACTGAGCTTGTTGTCATTGCAGGCAATCTCAACGCTGTGCGTTACAGGGAAGACATCCTCCTCCCTCATGTGGTACACTTCCTGCAGGCTCATCCTGACATGACCCTCCAGCATGACAATGCCACCAACCATACTGCTCGTTCTGTGCGTGATTTCCTGCAAGACAGGAATGTCAGTGTTCTGCCATGGCCAGCGAAGAGCCCGGATCTCAATCCCATTGAGCACGTCTGGGACCTGTTGGATCGGAGGGTGAGGGCTACGGCCATTCCCCCCAGAAATGTCCAGGAACTTGCAGGTGCCTTAGTGGAATAGTGGGGTAACATCTCACAGCAAGAACTGGCAAATCTGGTGCAGTCCATGAGGAGGAGATGCACTGCAGTACTTCATTCAGCTGGTAACCACACCAGATACTGACTGTTACTTTTGATTTTGACCCGTCCTTTGTTCAGGGACACATTATTCCATTTCTGTTAGTCACATGTCTGTGGAATTTGTTCAGTTTATGTCTCAGTTGTTGAATCTTGTTATGTTCATACAAATATTTACACGTTTGCTGAAAATAAACACAGTTGACAGTGAGAGGACGTTTCTTTATTCTATTCTACTGAGCCATTTACTTTATGTTTGTATTCTTCTATTTTATTATTGCTGTTGCATTGTCGAGAAGGAAACTGCAAGTAAACATTTCTTTGGACGGTATACCATGTGTATGCCGTACATACGGCTAATAAAACTTGAAACACATACTTGTGCTGACTTAAAAACCCACTCTGACCCAGAAAAGAAAAATGGATGTTTGTTTATAATACCTTTGGTGAGCATGGCAGCCATTTTAGGCTTCTAAAAGAAAGAGAGAGAAGAAACAAGATGAGCAAAACAGAAGAGCCATGCAGTCAGTCGCCCACCACATACACAGCCAATCACAGCACACTCCCCATTAAAAGACCCCTTCTTCTCACTCTACCTCTTGAGAGAGAGCTGGGATAACTGCTGAATGCCTTGCCTTTATTCACTGTGGCTTTTGTAACCCAGAGTGATTAGCATGTGAGCAGCACAAACAACTCCTGCTTACAACTTATCATGGGGCAATTCTACATGCCGCAATTACAATCAACTTTCGGTTTAAACCTCTAGTTCAAAGCACGCCCTTACAAAGAGTTATTAGAACTAAACGACTGCATTTTCAAACCAGACTTGCAAAAAACCCAGTCTCACCCAATTTCTCACCTCCTCAATGACCTCATCTTCAAAGTCCTCATCCTCGCTGTAGCGGGGGGAGGCTGCAGCAGGCACAGACAGAATGACAGATTCACTGATGAGCTCGAGTCATGCAGATGAGGTATGTGCAAATACTTGTCTGACAGAGTGCCACTGTAAATGACAACAGACCTGGGTTCAAATAGGATTTGTTTCCTTTCAAATCCTTTAACAGCAATTGATTGAGCTTGCCTGTTGCAACTGAACCAACGGAATCATCCCAAAAGCGCAAACCCCCTCCCAACTTCAAAGTATTTGAAAGAAAACAAAACCTATTGAACCAAGCAAGGTTTGGAGTAGTGTGAGCATAGAGATCCTATTAAATTACTATTATAATTCCTAATTCTATGTGTGCATCATCTCTCCTACCTGGGGAGAGTCTGTCAGACTCCATAGCTCTCTCCTCCTCTCTCTGATAGACCCCCGCCACAGCCACCTCTGCTTTCCTGGAGAAACAGCAGAACAAGTGTCATTCACAGATCACACACTGGGAGTGACAGTAATTATCTTACCCAGCCACTGTCTGCAACACTGAGGGTCTCCTTGGGACAACCCCAGCAGTGGCTTCAAAAGGCAGCTACAGCTAGGCCTGGGGCGACTCGGAGTGTCATGCTCCTGAGTGAAGGCGCCCCTAGGTACAGATCTAGGATCAGCTTGTCTTCACCAAGTCCTAACCTTAACCATTCGAAGGGGAAATGCAAAACCAACCTGAGACCAGTGTGTAGAGACCACATCCCCTTTAGCTCCATTGAGTGTCATATATACCTGAGGGTGGTAGCAGTGTTGGAGGCGGTGGTGGAATCCAGGTCTTTGTTGAGTCTGGAGTAGTCTATGGTGGAGGACGCACCTCCCTCCAGGTGGGCAAAGAAGCGGGCCTTCTCCTCTTCCTCCTCCAGGGTGTCCATGCCCAGACCTAGACCCACCGCAGCGTTCTGACCTGGTCCGGACGCCATCACAGAGTCTGGGTAGACACAATCACGGGCAGACACAGACATACACATTTCAACCCTTGCTATTTTCACACAGAGGTTTTCAAAGAGCTTAAAGCAAAATAGTTTTTAGCTGGCACGTACAGCTGCTTTCATGTCACTACCCTGTCAGGTTAGCATTGGATTGAGATACTCTCTATGATCACCAGATCTATCTATCCATCTCTCCAGAGCAGACTAACCCTCAGGCTCCAGACTGTCTCTGCTGAAGATGACAGGCTCTGCCCCCTCCTCCTCCTCCGAACCCTTCTCTCCTCCCTGAGGCTGCAGCTCCTCTTCCTCCTCCTGGATGGGCTGGGATCTCCTCAGAGACTTACAGAACTTCTCAGATCCCAGCAATCCTGGAAAAACAGAAAAATATTGGAGCGTTCAATTCAGGTAATTCCAGGAAACAGAAATTGCTCTTGCTTTAGGCTACTTCCTGAATTTAAAAAAAAAAGAGCTCAAAAAGGAGTTCATCCATCCGGACACCAAGCTGTCAGTATTCCAGATAGTATTTGAAACCCAGCTATGGAAATTAAGCTCATTAGCTCTGTGTTTTATCATTCACAGGACATTGACTTCCTGGGGTATACAGGCCTGCAGAGCCCCTCAAAGGCCATGCGGTCCATTTAAGTGGAGAACAGTACACACAGAAAAGAGAAGACAGAACAGTAGAGCTAACTTTGATATCAGCTCCACAACCACTTGCTGTCAGTCTACTGAAGGGAGGTTACTGTAGAAAAGTCCCATATCCTCATAAATACTAAAATGGTCTTGCAGTAAAAATAGCTGTCAAGATAAAAAGGTAGAAAAAAACTTTTCCTAAGTTAGTCTCACCATGGCAAAACAGGCCTAACTTTTCAATTTCAGCACTGAATGATCATCATGACATTTACAGAAGTGAAAATAAGCACTGGTTACAGTAAAAAAACAAGAGCTAATCTATCAGGCTCTCCAGAGTTAGACTAGTAAAAGCAGTTGGGAGTAATTTTACTAGTGGGAAAATATGCCCAAATGAACCACTAACACTAATGGTAAAATAGTCTGCTAGAAGCACAGAATCAAAGCTCGCCTCGACACACTGAATTGTCTGACGGTGAAAGAACATGACCGGATTTAGCACCAGTAACCATAACAACTGCCCTTGAGGTCCAGAAAGTTCTTTATTTTTTCCAATGCTATGCTTTTATGGTCACTGTTTATTTACACCACTCCATTACCAGAGGAAAACAAAAGAACTAAATGTGAAAAGAAGTGAAAAGGAGACAAAGACAGTAAACAGTATGTTTTAAATCCAGGTTTCACTCTAAAATCATGGTTCATCATGGTTTCAGTCATTCAAACATTGATTTCCACCTTTCTAATGTGGATACGGGTCTGGGAAGTGTGGCAACACGAGACTACAGTCATACTGATGTTGAATATTCACCTCTAGCCTCTACTTTCTAGTCTACCAGGGTAGCAGGTTTGGAGCTGTCTCTAGCTACTATCATTATACTATACTAGTCTAACTACTAGTCTACCAGGGTTTTGGGGATTTGTCTCTAGTCTAGCTACTACCACTTTACCATCTTCACGGCCCTGTGAGTCACTATCACTGCTGTGACTGTCCACTGGTGTGTCACAGAGGGAGGTACTCCCCTCAGGACTCCTCTCTCCTGATGCATTATGGGAGCTCTCATTCGTGGGGGGGCTCCCCTGGCTGGCAGAGTGGGAGGAGTCGTGTTCTGGGCTGTTATTTTCCGGCCCCGCGGCAACGTGAGAAGAAGCATCCTGATTGGCTCTTTGGATCTTGTCCAGCTGACTGAGCCTATCCAGAGCTTTGCTGCGAGGCTTGGGGGTGGGCCTAGTGGGGGCTTCCACTGTGACAGCTAACCAATAAGCAGCATGAAGTAGGAAGATAAGAGGGTAGATAAAGATGAGAAAGGAATCATGTTCTGTACACACAAATAAAAGGAACTCAGGGAAAGGGACACCCTCAAAGAGTACATGCATGGTTAGGTGGGCAAAAGGACAGAACTACTAAATGTGAGCTAGAAATATTTAAGGGTTAGCTTGGAGGAAGAGAAGATCTAAGGTTAAAAAATTTACAGTGGGGAAAAAAGGTATTTAGTCAGCCACCAATTGTGCAAGTTCTCCCACTTAAAAAGATGAGAGAGGCCTGTAATTTTCATCATAGGTACACGTCAACTATGACAGACAAATTGAGAATTTTTTTCTCCAGAAAATCACATTGTAGGATTTTTAATGAATTTATTTGCAAATTATGGTGGAAAATAAGTATTTGGTCACCTACAAACAAGCAAGATTTCTGGCTCTCACAGACCTGTAACTTCTTCTTTAAGAGGCTCCTCTGTCCTCCACTCGTTACCTGTATTAATGGCACCTGTTTGAACTTGTTATCAGTATAAAAGACACCTGTCCACAACCTCAAACAGTCACACTCCAAACTCCACTATGGCCAAGACCAAAGAGCTGTCAAAGGACACAAGAAACAAAATTGTAGACCTGCACCAGGCTGGGAAGACTGAATCTGCAATAGGTAAGCAGCTTGGTTTGAAGAAATCAATTGTGGGAGCAATTATTAGGAAATGGAAGACATACAAGACCACTGATAATCTCCCTTGATCTGGGGCTCCATGCAAGATCTCACCCCGTGGGGTCAAAATGATCACAAGAACAGTGAGCAAAAATCCCAGAACCACACGGGGGGACCTAGTGAATGACCTGCAGAGAGCTGGGACCAAAGTAACAAAGCCTACCATCAGTAACACACTACGCCGCCAGGGACTCAAATCCTGCAGTGCCAGACGTGTCCCCCTGCTTAAGCCAGTACATGTCCAGGCCCGTCTGAAGTTTGCTAGAGTGCATTTGGATGATCCAGAAGAGGATAGGGAGAATCTCATATGAAACCAAAATATAACTTTTTGGTAAAAACTCAACTCGTCGTGTTTGGAGGACAAATAATGCTGAGTTGCATCCAAAGAACACCATACCTACTGTGAAGCATGGGGGTGGAAACATCATGCTTTGGGGCTGTTTTTCTGCAAAGGGACCAGGACGACTGATCCGTGTAAAGGAAAGAATGAATGGGGCCATGTATCGTGAGATTTTGAGTGAAAACCTCCTTCCATCAGCAAGGGCATTGAAGATGAAACGTGGCTGGGTCTTTCAGCATGACATTGATCCCAAACACACCGCCCGGGCAACGAAGGAGTGGCTTCGTAAGAAGCATTTCAAGGTCCTGGAGTGGCCTAGCCAGTCTCCAGATCTCAACCCCATAGAAAATCATTGGAGGGAGTTGAAAGTCCGTGTTGCCCAGCGACAGCCCCAAAACATCACTGCTCTAGAGGAGATCTGCATGGAGGAATGGGCCAAAATACCAGCAACAGTGTGTGAAAACCTTGTGAAGACTTACAGAAAACGTTTGACCTGTGCCATTGCCAACAAAGGGTATATAACAAAGTATTGAGAAACTTTTGTTATTGACCAAATACTTATTTTCCACCATAATTTGCAAATAAATTCATTAAAAATCCTACAATGTGATTTTTTGGATTTTTTCTTCTCATTTTGTCTGTCAGAGTTGATGTGTACCTATGATGAAAATTACAGGCCTCTCATCTTTTTAAGTGGGAGAACTTGCACAACTGGTGGCTGACTAAATACTTTTTTTCCCCACTGTACATATATATAGCTAAGGAGAGAGTAGAGGGCAGGACTAAAGATAATGAGAGAAAGTGAAGGTTGGAAGCATGTCACCGCACTAACACCAATGATGAGGAGACAATGTGCTATTGAGTGGCCCTAAGGAACTAGGGGGTTACAGTAGTGATTCCTATACCCTGAGGGGGGCTTCTCATTGGGCTGCTCTCACTCTCGTCCTCCTGAGTTTTCACCACAGCCTGGTGCTGGGGCTTTTTGGGTTTAGTGAACCTGTGTTTTGCAGCCTCTGCTGGGGACAGGTGGAAGGAAAGAGGAGATGAAAGAGAAAGGAGAGAAGGTGGGAGACAGACAGCTAGAGAACAGGACTGATATACAAATGAGTCATGAAGAGTCGACTGATGTAAACCAATCGAAGATGAACTCATGAAAGGAGTCAAACCATCATTATCAGGGGAGTAGCAGCAGGGAACAGGTTATGATGGACATGTTATGATGGTGAAATTAAATGCAACAGATGTTCCAGGAATAACAGAGCAGATGATGAGAAATCAGCACAGAGTCACAGTGTCCCTCTAAATATATTTTAACCTGACAGCAGGTCATGAAACACACAACCACAAAGACACACACACACACACACACACACACACAGAGAAAGAACCAAAATGACAAGCAAAAACACACACAGAATCCTAACTGAACTGAAGCCTATCAAAGCATTGTGGGTAGCACATCAACCTACACATCCCTGGCTTTGCTTACCTCTGCCAGGTGTCTCTTCGCTGTCCTCCTCCTCCTGCCACCATGGCACAGGGGCAGCTGATGTCTTCTTTGGTGGTAGTTTCTGAGAGGCTCTGCCCAGGCTGTCCAGAACACTGGAGCGCTTAGCAGTGCCACCCAAATCCACTGAGTCATCTGAGACAGACTGAACACAAGTCAATGGTGACTAGGTTAAAGTAGCCATCTAGCTAGTTGGTTGAGTGAATACATAGTAGTATGGACACAGATGAAAGGGCTGATTATCAGTATCTTTGGTGTGGATATAAAGAAGGGCAGTCATTAGTGAGTAACTTTAGCTATAGATATGAAAACCAAGAATAGCAGACACAGTGCTGCTATCGTGTCTGCAGTAACGTTAAACTTACCTCTTTCAAAAACTGCTCGAACTGTTCATCAAGCTCATCTTTCGTCAGTCGATGTGCCATGATTCCAGTCAAAGATGATAGGTAACTAGCTAGCTAGCCACCTGTACGTAGCTAGGCTAGCTACCTGTATCTTGCCGAAACAAAATACAGTGGTCGGATAACAGAGTGAAGTTTGCGAGCCAACAAGACTCAAGCGCCCCTTCAACTTCCTAACTAGCTAGTTACCTAGGCAACCAACGTGGATGTAGCTTTTCACAATGTTGTCGAGCTTGCTTGTTTAGCCAGTGTCGTTCGCTAGCTGGCTAGATATCTAGTCTTGACAGTTATACAAACATTTGGTTGTAGCTAGCTAGCATGGTAACAAGCTAGCTAAACAGATTAGGTAACTGTTAGCTAGCTGGCTTTAGTTAGCGTTAGCCACCTAGCTAGCTATAGCTGGCAACAGTGTCTTCTAGCTAGCTATCTTATTTGCAAACATATTTGAACTCCACCAAAATATTCAATCGGTGTGATACATGTATAATTAGCTACACATGTCTGGCTGGTGGTTTGCAAACGTTAGCTACAGTAGCAGCTAACAAGTGTTTTGTGTTCATAGCTCCATAAAGTTCCCGCGACAACAACAGTATGAGACCTCTAAGCCCATTGGTTGGCTATTCAGAGACGCGATAACGGAATGACCAACCACCGTTATACTTCCGCTTCTGATCGCTTGTATCTCTATCTCCTGTTAAATTGCGTAATTCGAATCTGGTATCAGAACAGAATTTAACACTAAGTCACTGAATATATTCTCAGCTTTTTTATTAATATAATTAGTCAAGCGAATAAATGGTAAATGTGTAACAGGTCAAAGAATTACAGATTTTTGCAACCGTTCATTTTCTATTTTTTATTTTATTTTGTGAGTTGATTTCATCAAAATATTGTATTGTTCAGCATTTCGTGTAGTTTACAGATATTGGGAGAGTGCGCCCTCTAGAGTGTTGGTTTGGTTATATGCGGAGTTGTCTCATGCTTTTCTCAGTCTGCATTCTACTCGACTGAGAGAGGTATGTGTTCACTTCGGCGTGACATAAACTTGATATACCTGTTAAAACTAAAACGTTTCAGTGCACATAGTAACTTGTATGTATATTATATGATGAGTGTACATACATTTAATCAAGCTGTGTCGTGAATTTAGCTATTTTTGAGAGTTTGAGAAATTGCTAACTTAGCTAACCTCGTGTTTTGTTTAGCTGTAAGTTAGCGATCTTCATTCTATCCTCTTGTGTTGAAGCCCACGTTTCAGTAATTTTTTTTATGTTAGGCGGATTCTGGTCGAGGGTAGAGTTTTGAACAGTTTCTCTCCTTGATGTTGAACAGGTATGTATTCCCTATATCAGGTTAAAAATATGTGTTCATTTAAAATGTTTTCATGTATTGATTAGTGTTTAATGGCATTGAAAAGCTCAAATGTGAAGGATTACATGTTGCTTCGTGCATATTACTGTATGTATTAACTATTTGAAAGATGGTTTATGTCATGTTGCACAGTATTAATGTAAAGGCTAAAAGCTCAGAGTTTTTGGCAGAGATAACATGCAATATGACACATACATAAGATATACACCAGATGCGATGTTTATTTTCCAATTATGTTGTATTTTATTCCTTGGATTTTTGAATGTGATTATACTGAGTCTGCATTCTACTCGACTGAGAGAGGCGGATTCTGGTCGAGGGTAGAGTTTTGAACATTTTCTCTCCTTGATGTTGAACAGATTGAGAGAGTTGTACACAATAAAGTGCCTTCAAGTACGCCAGTGTCTTGTCTTCAGTGCACCGGAACACAACGCAGTAGTCGGCAACGAGCAGACCGCGCCGGCTACAAATGCAATTTTCGTATATACGGGTTCACTGTAACACCTCACAGGGCAAAACAGAGAACTAACTGTCCCAACCCAAAGTTCTTCTTTTGATACTCTGACAGAGATAGTTCCTGCTCCAGGCAGGCCTATCAGAGTAGAGGCTGAGCGTGGTTTAGACTTACTCAACCTATCGTTGGCGCTCAGGCTGGTCCCAGCCTCTTGGCGCTTCACTGTTGCCGGGCATTAGTTGTTTTTTGCAACTTGTCTCGAGGAGTCAGCAACTCTCAAACATACAGTGGGGAAAAAAAGTATTTAGTCAGCCACCAATTGTGCAAGTTCTCCCACTTAAAAAGATGAGGGAGGCCTGTAATTTTCATCATAGGTACACGTCAACTACGATAGACAAAATGAGAAAAAATATTCCAGAAAATCACATTGTAGGATTTTTAATGAATTTATTTGCAAATTATGGTGGAAAATAAGTATTTGGTCAATATCAAAAGTTTCTCAATACTTTGTTATATACCCTTTGTTGGCAATGACACAGGTCAAACGTTTTCTGTAAGTCTTCACAAGGTTTTCACACACTGTTGCTGGTATTTTGGCCCATTCCTCCATGCAGATCTCCTCTAGAGCAGTGATGTTTTGGGGCTGTCGCTGGGCAACACGGACTTTCAACTCCCTCCAAATATTTTCTATGGGGTTGAGATCTGGAGACTCCAGGACCTTGAAATGCTTCTTACGAAGCCACTCCTTCGTTGCCCGGGTGGTGTGTTTGGGATCATTGTCATGCTGAAAGACCCAGCCACGTTTCATCTTCAATGCCCTTGCTGATGGAAGGAGGTTTTCACTCAAAATCTCACGATACATGGCCCCATTCATTTTTCCTTTACACGGATCAGTCGTCCTGGTCCCTTTGCAGAAAAACAGCCCCAAAGTATGATGTTTTCACTCCCATGCTTCACAGTAGATATGGTGTTCTTTGGATGCAACTCAGCATTCTTTGTCCTCCAAACACGACAAGTTGAGTTTTTACCAAAAAGTTCTATTTTGGTTTCATCTGACCATATGACTTTCTCCCAATCCTCTTCTGGATGCACTCTAGCAAACTTCAGACGGGCCTGGACATGTACTGGCTTAAGCAGGGGGACACGTCTAGCACTGCAGGATTTGAGTCCCTGGCGGCGTAGTGTGTTACTGATGGTAGGCTTTGTTACTTTGGTCCCAGCTCTCTGCAGGTCATTCACTAGGTCCCCCCGTGTGGTTCTGGGATTTTTGCTCACCGTTCTTGTGATCATTTTGACCCCACGGGGTGAGATCTTGCGTGGAGCCCCAGATCGAGGGAGATTATCAGTGGTCTTGTATGTCTTCCATTTCCTAATAATTGCTCCCACAGTTGATTTCTTCAAACCAAGCTGCTTACCTATTGCAGATTCAGTCTTCCCAGCCTGGTGCAGGTCTACAATTTTGTTTCTGGTGTCCTTTGACAGCTCTTTGGTCTTGGCCATAGTGGAGTTTGGAGTGTGACTGTTTGAGGTTGTGGACAGGTGTCTTTTATACTGATAACAAGTTCAAACAGGTGCCATTAATACAGGTAACGAGTGGAGGACAGAGGAGCCTCTTAAAGAAGAAGTTACTGGTCTGTGAGAGCCAGAAATCTTGCTTGTTTGTAGGTGACCAAATACTTATTTTCCACCATAATTTGCAAATAAATTCATTAAAAATCCTACAATGTGATTTTCTGGATTTTTTTTTCTCATTTTGTCTGTCATATTTGACGTGTACCTATGTTGAAAATTACAGGCCTCTCTCATCTTTTTAAGTGGGAGAACTTGCACAATTGGTGGCTGACTAAATACTTTTTTTCCCCACTGTAGTTCCTCTTCTTCCTTGTTGCAGTACACATGTCCTTGAGCGGTTTAACAAAGAGGCAGTGTGTGTGTGTCACAAGTCTATCTCAGCCTCCCCCCTAACGGTTCCTCACATTAGTCACAGCTTGTTATGTTAAACAATCTATATCAGTACAGCACAAACCTATTATGTTTGATCATTAATGTATTATTTTTAAGCTAGGCATCACATCTAATTATAAGAAAATAGATCCCAACAATCCCCCTTTTCACACTGCTGGGTGTGAACCCAATATAAGAAATTTCAGGGAAATTTAGGATTCCCCCTTTTGACACCCACTAGGGTGTCACTCATTAAAATACAATACAAACAAAAAGAATCACACTTTTATTAATAGGAAATAATGATAATAAAAAATCCTTCAGTCCTTCCATCTACACCTAACTTGTACTACAGTGGGGAGAACAAGTATTTGATACACTGCTGATTTTGCAGGTTTTCCTACTTACAAAGCATGTAGAGGTCTGTAATTTGTATTATAGGTACACTTCAACTGTGAGAGACGGAATCTAAAACAAAAATCCAGAAAATCACATTGTATGATTTTTAAGTAATTAATTTGCATTTTATTGCATGACATAAGTATTTGATACATCAGAAAAGCAGAACTTAATATTTGGTACAGAAACCTTTGTTTGCAATTACAGAGATCATACGTTTCCTGTAGGTCTTGACCAGGTTTGCACACACTGCAGCAGGGATTTTGGCCCACTCCTCCATACAGACCTTCTCCAGAACCTTCAGGTTTCGGGGCTGTCGCTGGGCAATACGGACTTTCAGCTCCCTCCAAAGATTTTCTGTTGGGTTCAGGTCTGGAGACTGGCTAGGCCACTCCAGGACCTTGAGATGCTTCTTACGGAGCCACTCCTTAGTTGCCCTGGCTGTGTGTTTCGGGTCGTTGTCATGCTGGAAGACCCAGCCACGACCCATCTTCAATACTCTTACTGAGGGAAGGAGGTTGTTGGCCAAACACGGCGAGTGGAGTTTAGACCAAAAAGCTCTATTTTTCTCTCATCAGACCACAGGACCTTCTCCCATTCCTCCTCTGGATCATCCAGATGGTCATTGGCAAACTTCAGACGGGCCTGGACATGCTCTGGCTTGAGCAGGGGGACCTTGCATGCGCTGCAGGATTTTAGTCCATGACGGCGTAGTGTGTTACTAATGGTTTTCTTTGAGACTGTGGTCCCAGCTCTCTTCAGGTCATTGACCAGGTCCTGCTGTGTAGTTCTGGGCTGATCCCTCACCTTCCTTAATGATCATTGATGCCCCACGAGGTGAGATCTTGCATGGAGCCCCAGACCGAGGGTGATTGACTGTCATCTTGAACTTCTTCCATTTTCTAATAATTGCGCCAACAGTTGTTGCCTTCTCACCAAGCTGCTTGCCTATTGTCCTGTAGCCCATCCCAGCCTTGTGCAGGTCTACAATTTTATCCCTGATGTCCTTACACAGCTCTCTGGTCTTGGCCATTGTGGAGAGGTTGGAGTCTGTTTGATTGAGTGTGTGGACAGGTGTCTTTTATGCAGGTAATGAGTTCAAACAGGTGCAGTTAATACAGGTAATGAGTGGAGAACAGGAGGGCTTCTTAAAGAAAAACTAACAGGTCTGTGAGAGCCGGAATCCTTACTGGTTGGTAGGTGATCAAATACTTATGTCATGCAATAAAATGCAAATTAATTACTTAAAAATCATACAATGTGATTTTCTGGATTTTTGTTTTAGATTCAGTCTCTCACAGTTGAAGTGTACCTATAATAAAAATTACAGACCTCTACATGTTTTGTAAGTAGGAAAAACCTGCAAAATCGGCAGTGTATCAAATACTTGTTCTCCCCACTGTAGGTTGGCTACCAGCCACCCAGGAACTTCAAACCTTCACATAAGGAAAGACAAACATTCACAATAGTTAAAATGGATTTATAAAACATAAAAACACAAACAGGGAATTTTGATTCCCCCTTTAGACACCCACTAGGGTGTCACTCCACCACCTCACCAATAGCAAACCAAGGGTAATCTTTTGTCAACCCCAGTTTCCTCCGAAAGTTAGACTCAGTGTCTGCATCTCCTTCTTGTGCCTCCAGCAAAGGCATCATACCAGCAGCGTGCACGACATCTGTAACAGACTTTCTTAGACAAGGGATAATACAGGCAGCACAGCACATCAAAATTAAAAACATAACGATTAGGGTCAGAAATCCAGTAACCACCAGTGCAGCATACTTACCAAACCACTCCCCCAACCAGGAGAACAGTCCGTTTCCCTCCATTCCAGCCATGCTCTTCATTTCAGCTGATAGTTTATCTAAACCAACTAGGGCTTTAGAGATACTCCCGTCAGGACTGGTATTGTTAGGGATAAATGTGCAACAATGGCTTACCATTCTATAGACACCGCCCCTTTCTGCCTGATCTAGAGCCAACCTCTTTTACTAAGTCATGAGTGAGATGGCGGATAATTGTTCAGAGATCCCTTTTGCTGCATCCCTAGTCTAGCCAATAAATCGTTGTTGGTCGTAATAGATATAATTAATCCAATCCACAATTTTGTTTGTCACCCACCAAAAGAACGTGGTAGTAAACCCTTCCCCTAATTGTTTCATAGCTCGATATCCATCCGATACCCCCCTTGGTATCCCAATCGCATCCATCTAAATAGGGCTATTCTCCTTCTTGTTAAAACTCCTCCTACATCTGTTTAATCCTTGGTTCCTGGTGACTAATTCTAACTAGCTGAACCAGTAGAACCAGGGCGCACGTATCTAGCCACCCTTTTGGAATTCTCTGCCTTATACTGCCTTTACTGGCACACGCCCACCACATATCGGTTACAGGGGCTGTAAAGTTTAGAATTCTCTCCTGTGCTTCCGAACTTAAGTCCGTCACATTACTACTATCTCCAATTGATAATTGGTGATGTCTTTGTTTCTCTTTACCCCCCATCTAGATGTTCAGTCCCGCCTGGTCTCATATCCCCGTCCCCAAGTGTGTTTAAACACTTGAGTCTAGGAACAATCCGCCGTGGGGGCCGAACACGAATATAATGGGATTTTATAATCCCAATTTGCTTATTGACATGTACCCCACCCGTTGGCTACGTCCCTAACCCTTATTTTGAATCCGACAGTCTGCCCTTCTCTGACTCCCATTTTGTAGGCCACTCGTCCTTGACGGTCAGTATGTCGGGTCGCTTCTCTTCTCTTTTACTTCTTAACAATGGTAAGGGCATAGCATAATTGGTGGTGGATCTTGACATCTCAAGACCATTGCTGAGACTATGATTCAGCTCAAGTCACCCATATTCCCAAAAACCACCAACCCTCTCCTGTCCTCAGTCTTTCTGCTTGGTACTACCCCATACTCACACCCTGAGAACACACTACAGTGATGATAGGTCGGGGTAGGAGATCTTCGTTAACAGAGGTGATCCCCAGACCCTATTGGTCCAGTTCTTCTCTCTAACTCTGCGTGTATTCAGTGGTGCTTGCATGTGTTCTTACCTTTTTGCAGTGGGTAACGTGGACCCAGGTTGCTCTTTCTGCTATTCTAATGGCAAAAACAGTGACCAATATAACCTGATAGGGCCCTTCCCAACATGCCTGCTTCCAGTTTTTCTTCTTTAGGGACTGGATCCTCACCAGTCACCTGGTTAGATAGAGTGGGTCACCTACTCCTTTAGTTCACCTGTGGGGCACAAAACCACTGACATTCGGGTGTGGTTAATAAACTACCTTCACACGTGTTCAGCTCTCAATTTCTATTTCTGACTGCTCCGGTCCTCCTAACTCGGGTATTCTGTATGGTCTCCCCTTCCCCACAGACCACCATATTGTCTCTGACTATGTGTACATCACGTCCTAGTAAATTTACCGGACACAGCTTAGATATCAGGATGGGTATGGTTGCCTCTCCTCCTGATTGGTCATGTTTTAGGGTTATTGGGGCTGATAACCTTTCAATAAATTGATGACCAGAGGCAGATCGCACTATGATTTTCTCCCCATCAATCCTGACTCCATCTGGCTTGTCTGTTGCACAGATTGCTGTCCTGCAGGCTCCCGTATCACAAAGGAATTTAATTTTCTTACCCATTACTGTCAATGTCAAATAAGGTTTCTGTTCCTGTTGAAGTGCTAAGTCAATAGTAGCCAATTCAAACACCTCACAATTTGGATCAAAGGGTTCCTTAGTCTTCCCCTCACTAGAGTCTACTCTTTCTTGGCTCTGTCCTGTCTGTTATTCTGCTCATGATGGATTGCATGTCTCTCTGAGGCCATTACACAATTCAGTTATTTTCCCAACATACTCTCCGTGATCGGCCCATGGCAAAAGTCTCCTCTGGGCATCCCCTGAAACCCATTGCCCTCTAACGGCAGCCCAAACCTAACTATTCCTGTTTTGGGGTGGGTCATTCCTTCTACCGCTCTGGCCACATCCTCTGTGTTCATGGCCTGTCTGCTAAATGGCATATTATTATTATTATTATTACTGTATACATCTAAGGTTGCTGGGGCCTCTTTCATTCCCCGCCAATAGATTAGGTAAGGCTATCAGTGGGTACTGGCCCCCTCCTAATCTCTCTCTCTCACTGCTTCTTTCTCATTTACACACCTTATGTATCTGTTTAAGCATGGATTCGAGTTTATCTGTGTCCAGACGTCCCTCAAAACCATACCTCTCCCTCTACCTGGTTACATAATGGAGATTTCTTCCATCCCTGGATTCCATTTTAATTACATCAAGTATTTCTCGTCACCAGTAAATTCTGGGACCTCTAGTGAGGATTTGCCCCCCATGGTTGGTACTGTTAAAAATCCCTTAGCCACCTCTTCTATGTAACAAGTCAATATAACAGGTAATTCAAAACAGCTTCACACCACAACACCTGGAATCACCCCTCCCTGTATAGGTATTCTTGACTAGTACCCCAGAATTATCTCCTACTCTACGGAGGAGTTTATCCCCACAATGTAATCTTGACAATTCCTGACAGTCTCATACAACAGGAATGGGTTCTCCCTCCTCTATACAACCAGAAGAGGTTTTGTCTGTTTTTCGTTTTAACGTATCCAATATTCTGCCGGGCTCCCCGTCAACCGGGAGTCCATCGGGTGAATTAATACTACCGTCTTTTATCCATTTCTTATATAATTTCTCCCCCCTTCTCTTCCACTCCTTACCGTCTTTACCCCCATTAATTTATAGTGCTGACTTCAATGCTTTCAGCACCCTCTCGGTCTCCTGGTTGGTCATATTTAATTGTAATCTACCGTGATCTAACTATCCAAGTTTATTTATTACTCCTAGTGATCCATTTCCTTAGCGCTGAATTGAATGATATAACTCAGGTCCCCGACCTTTTATTTACCCGTAGGTCAACCAAACCTGTTACTAAGTGCGCCGACTTAGTATCTAATGTACTACATGCAATCAGTAAACCATTCTCAGTATAACACAGGTCCCTGCCTGTACCATTATCCGTAGATCATTCAACCCGATATTAGTGCGCCGACTAATATCTAATGTACTTCATTCACACTATTGGGTTGGCCTCCCAAACTTCACTCAGTCTCGTTAATAATAGTCCCAGACTTATTAACCACAATCAAACTTGATACCCGGTATCTAGTACTGTCACGTTCGTTTATAGACTGGACGGACCAAGGTGCAGTGTGATAAGCATACATGTTTATTTAACGAATGAACACGCGACAAAACAACAAACGAAACGTGAAGTCCAAGGTAGACAAATAACATACCTCACACGGAACAAGATCCCACAACTAACAGGTGCCAAAAGGCTGCCTAAGTATGGTCCCCAATCAGAGACAACGAGCTACAGCTGCCTCTGATTGGGAACCAACCCGGCCAACATAGATCTACACATTCTAGATCTAAAACATAGAAAAACAACCTAGCAGACACAACACAGAAAATACACACCCTGACTCAACAAATACAAGTCCTCAGAGTCAGGACGTGACAGTACCCACCCCCCCCCCCCCCAAAGGTGCGGACTCCGACCGCGCCACATAAACATAACAGGGTAGGGGCCAGGTGGGCATTCCGCCTCGGAGGCGGATCCAGCTCCGGGCGTGACCACCACTTACTTTCCACCTCCCTGTTGCGCCCCTGGTCTGGTCTGGACCTCGGCGCGCTGCTTCCCCTCTCCTTCCTCCCACAACGTACCAAGCCCTGTCTGGACCCTGGTGTGGGAGACCCCGGACCTGGAGAAGGGCTGACGTCTGGGTCTGGACTGGAACCGCTGACTGGAGCAGAACCCGACGACGGTGGATCGAACTGCTCTGGCTCCGGAGTGAAGCCGCTGACTGGAGCTGGATCAGGCACCGGTGGAGCGGACTGCTCTGGCTCCGGAATGGATCCGCTGACCGGAGTAGGACTGGACCACGGTGGAGCGAATTGCTCTGGCTCCGGAGTGGAGCAGCTGACCGGTGCCGGACCAGGCACCGGTGGAACAGGCACGGGCCGTGCCGGACTGGACACGCACCACTGGCTTGGTGCGGCGAGCAGGAACGGGCCGGACCGGGCTGACGACGCGCACCACTGGCTTGGTGCGGGTAGCAGGAACGGGCCGGACCGGGCTGACGACGCGCACCACTGGCTTGGTGCGGGTAGCAGGAACGGGTCGGGCCGGGCTGGCGACGCGCACCACTGGCTTGGTGCGAGGGGCAGGAACAGGCCGGGCCGGGCTGGCGACGCGCACCACTGGCTTGGTGCGAGGGACAGGAACAGGCCGGACCGGGCTGGCGACGCGCACCACTGGCTTGGTGCGAGGGGCAGGAACAGGCCGGACCGGGCTGGCGACGCACACCACTGGCTTGGTGCGAGGGACAGGAACAGGCCGGACCGGGCTGGCTACGTGCACCACTGGCTTGGTGCGAGGGGCAGGAACAGGCTGGGCCGGGCTGGCAACGCGCACCACAGGTTTGGTGCGAGGGACAGGAACAGGCCGGGCCGGGCTGGCGACTTGCACCACAGGTTTGGTGCGAGGGGCAGGAACAGGCCGGGCCGGGCTGGCGACGCGCACCACTGGCTTGATGCGAGGAGCAGGAACAGGCCGGACCGGACTGGCGACGCGCACCACTGGCTTGTTGCGAGGAGCAGGAACGGGCCGGACCATACTGGGAACACAGACCACTGGCTTTGTGCGGGGAGCAGGTATGGGTCGGGCCATACTGGGAACACGCACCACTGCCTTAGTGCAGGGATCAGGAACGGGCCGGACCGGACTGGCGACACGCATCACTTGCTTGGTGCGAGGAGCGGGACTGGGTTCCTTTATAAACCCCCGCTCCTTCTGCTGCCTAACCAGCTCCTCTCGCCGTGCCTCTACACTCTCCTTCTCCCTTATAGCCTCCTGTAGCTCCTCCCTCTGACCAAATAACTCCTGCTCCCTCTGAACCAATAGCCCCCTTAACCTGGTGGCCTCCTCTCCTAACCTGCAGATCCGCCCTGTCGCTGCCTCCTGCTGCCTCGTCGTCCACACCGTGTGCCCCCCCACATTTTTTTATTGGGGTTGCCTCTCGGGTCTCCGTCGTCGGCACTGTTGGCGCCGTTTCTCCTCTCCTACCTGGGCATCCTCATTCATCGCCCTCCGGTAATGGACGGCCTCCTCCTCCGTGATTCTCCTCCAACCGAGGAGGACATCTACTAACGTAACCTCCTGTTTAATTCCCGGTGTTTGCTCCTGAACACGCTGCTTGGTCCTATTTTGGTGGGATCTTCTGTCACGATCGTTTACGAACGAGAAGGACCAAGGCGCAGCGTGATATGCATTCATATTTATTTACGCACTGAACACACGACAAAACAACAAACGAAACGTGAAGTCCAAGGTAGACAAATAACATACCTCACACGGAACAAGATCCCACTACTAACTAGTGCCAAATGCTGCCTCTGATTGGGAACCACACCGGCCAACATAGAAATAGCCATACTAGATATTCACCATAGAAATAAACACAACACGAAATATACACACCCTGACTCAACAAATAAACGTCCCCTGAGTCAGGGCGTGACACGTACATTACATTCGTTGTTATACCTACGTTTACCCACACACATTCCGGTTAAGTACGCCGACTAACCACATACACAACTGGTAATTATTACCTAGTACATTTCATTCACTCGTTATATCATCAACGATCGATCGGTTTTAAAATTGCATTCACCACAATACACGCTTCATACATTCAACTAATAATTGTTAATTACGTTTTCAACTTTATGAATTATACAATTTGGTAGCTTACATCAAACAGGTGTCTCACAAAATAAATTTGGATAATGCCAATATGCAGAACTTTAGTTATTCACAATAGGTGTCTGCTTACCTTTTTGTCTGACCGGTCAGGATTTGAGAGACACACCATCCGACGACAGCAATGGCCAATCGGCCGGACAAGTTCCAGCGAAGTCCTTCTACCAGATCACGTCGGGGTGACCAATTGTTAAGTTGCGTAATTCGAATCTGGTATCAGAACAGAATTTAACACTAAGTCACTGAATATATTCTCAGCTTTTTTATTAATATACAGTGGGGAAAAAAAGTATTTAGTCAGCCACCAATTGTGCAAGTTCTCCCACTTAAAAAGATGAGAGAGGCCTGTAATTTTCATCATAGGTACACGTCAACTATGACAGACAAAATGAGATTTTTTTTCTCCAGAAAATCACATTGTAGGATTTTTTATGAATTTATTTGCAAATTATGGTGGAAAATAAGTATTTGGTCAATAACAAAAGTTTCTCAATACTTTGTTATATACCCTTTGTTGGCAATGACACAGGTCAAACGTTTTCTGTAAGTCTTCACAAGGTTTTCACACACTGTTGCTGGTATTTTGGCCCATTCCTCCATGCAGATCACCTCTAGAGCAGTGATGTTTTGGGGCTGTCGCTGGGCAACACAGACTTTCAACTCCCTCCAAAGATTTTCTATGGGGTTGAGATCTGGAGACTGGCTAGGCCACTCCAGGACCTTGAAATGCTTCTTACGAAGCCACTCCTTCGTTGCCCGGGCGGTGTGTTTGGGATCATTGTCATGCTGAAAGACCCAGCCACGTTTCATCTTCAATGCCCTTGCTGATGGAAGGAGGTTTTCACTCAAAATCTCACGATACATGGCCCCATTCATTCTTTCCTTTACACGGATCAGTCGTCCTGGTCCCTTTGCAGAAAAACAGCCCCAAAGCATGATGTTTCCACCCCCATGCTTCACAGTAGGTATGGTGTTCTTTGGATGCAACTCAGCATTCTTTGTCCTCCAAACACGACGAGTTGAGTTTTTACCAAAAAGTTATATTTTGGTTTCATCTGACCATATGACATTCTCCCAATCCTCTTCTGGATCATCCAAATGAACTCTAGCAAACTTCAGACGGGCCCGGACATGTACTGGCTTAAGCAGGAGGACATGTCTGGCACTGCAGGATTTGAGTCCCTGGCGGCGTAGTGTGTTACTGATGGTAGGCTTTGTTACTTTGGTCCCAGCTCTCTGCAGGTCATTCACTAGGTCCCTCCGTGTGGTTCTGGGATTTTTGCTCACTGTTCTTGTGATCATTTTGACCCCACGGGGTGAGATCTTGCGTGGAGCCCCAGATCGAGGGAGATTATCAGTGGTCTTGTATGTCTTCCATTTCCTAATAATTGCTCCCACAGTTGATTTCTTCAAACCAAGCTGCGTACCTATTGCAGATTCAGTCTTCCCAGCCTGGTGCAGGTCTACAATTTTATTTCTGGTGTCCTTTGACAGCTCTTTGGTCTTGGCCATAGTGGAGTTTGGAGTGTGACTGTTTGAGGTTGTGGACAGGTGTCTTTTATACTGATAACAAGTTCAAACAGGTGCCATTAATACAGGTAACGAGTGGAGGACAGAGGAGCCTCTTAAAGAAGAAGTTACAGGTCTGTGAGAGCCAGAAATATTGCTTGTTTGTAGGTGACCAAATACTTATTTTCCACCATAATTTGCAAATAAATTCATTAAAAATCCTACAATGTGATTTTCTGGATTTTTTTTTCTCAATTTGTCTGTCATAGTTGACGTGTACCTATGATGAAAATTACAGGCCTCTCTCATCTTTTTAAGTGAGAGAACTTGCACAATTGGTGGCTGACTAAATACTTTTTTTCCCCACTGTAATTAGTCAAGCGAATAAATGGTAATTGCAATTTTCGTATACATGGGTTCACTGTAACACCTTGCAGGGTAAAACAGAGAACTAACTGTCCCAACCCAAAGTTCTTCTTTTGATACTCTGACAGAGATAGTTCCTGCTCCAGGCAGGCCTATCAGAGTAGAGGCTGAGTGTGGTTTAGACTTACTCAACCTATCGTTGGCGCTCAGGCTGGTCCCAGCCTCTTGGCGCTTCACTGTTGCCGGGCATTATTTGTTTTTTGCAACTTGTCTCGAGAGTCAGCAACCCTCAGACATAGTTTGCTCTTCTTCATTGTTGCAGTACACATGTCCTTGAGCGGTTTAACAAAGAGGCAGTGTGTGTGTGTCGCAAGTCTATCTCAGCCTCCCCCCTAACGGTTACTCACATTAGTCACAGCTTGTTATGTTAAACAATCTATATCAGTACAGCACAAACCTATTATGTTTGATCATTAATATATTCTTTTTAAGCTAGGCATCACATCTAATTATAAGAAAATAGATCCCAACACTCCCTTTTAAAATCCGTCCATTCGTAATTAATTCACGTATCAGAAAAGTTGTTATTATTATTATTTAGCGTGGGAAGGGTATGTCATATTTCCTGTCGGTGTCAATCTCTGAGTGGTTTCCTCCTGAAGGATAGATGAGCAACACATTCAACGCAGACATTGAAGTTTCAACCAATAACGTATTAAAAACCCTGGATTGCTGATTCTATGTATTGGCCATTGAGAGGCTTTGAAGCCACCGGTCGGCCATATTGGCACACCCTCCAGCGGGGTTTCCCAAACTCGGTCAATTAAACGTTTAAAGGACTAAATTAAATGTATTTAAGTATTTTTTGTTGTAGTGGGGACAGTAACATTATTACTCTCTAAAAAAAAAAAAAACTTTAAAGAAAATATTTATATATATTATTTGTTATTTTATTTAGGTTTAGCTCACATTTTATAATTTAAAAGTAGGCATTAAGGTGTCTGTAATAGAATAAACATGTCAAAAACGATTGTAAACATTAATGAATGCATTTCTATAGTCACCTTATTTAAGAACTCGGAAACAAAACAATGTCCCAACGTTCTGTTTTGTGGAGGACTTCTGTTGTGGCGTTCTTGCCGTTTTGCGAACATTAGCTAGCTAGATAAAAATGTCGTGGGATCATACCAAGAACATTTTCAAAGTCGAAAGGCAAGTCTGTGCCACATCCGCGGATTATTCTAAGCATAACGCTTGGTGTTTTTTTTGTCTTGCAGTTCTCTTCATATGCACATTTACCTGAATATATTGGCATATTTTTTTTTCTTTATATCTTTCCTTGTACAGCTCTCTTCATACATGTTTATCTAATGCCTATGGCTAACTCATTATGATTCATGAATATTTTTATTGTACCTTGTATAGCTCTTTCTTTTCATCTGGTACTTAATTAATTTATCAAAGCATACCGTAATTCATCTTGCACTTGGCAAATTATGGTGTTAATAAAAACACTATGAAATTCAACTTTGTTGACATTTTCTTTGATACTTAACATTTTGAAATGAAGGACGAGGAGGCATGTCTAAGGGTTTCAAATGTGTTTTCAGTTTGATTCTGGGTTTGGTTTTCAAGAACACAAATTAAGAAAACAGTGTGGCACTTCATAAACAGTTGTCTTCCCTCTTGGTCTGTTAAAGACATTTTGGTGTTGAAATGTTTTTTATTTTAAATAGATTGAAGAAGGCATGATAACAGCACCTATTGGATGCCTGTAATTATCAGGAACCGGCAAAGTTACAGTACATTTACATTTACGTCATTTAGCAGACGCTCTTATCCAGAGCGACTTACAAATTGGTGCTTTCACCTTATAGCCAGTGGGATAACCACTTTACAATGTTTTTTTTTTTTTTTTGGGGGGGGGGGGGGGGGGGGGGTAGAAGGATTACTTGATCCTATCCCAGGCATTCCTTAAAGAGGTGGGGTTTCAAATGTCTCCGGAAGGTGGTGAGTGACTCCGCTGTCCTGGCGTCGTGAAGGAGCTTGTTCCACCATTGGGGTGCCAGAGCAGCGAACAGTTTTGACTAGGCTGAGCGGGAACTGTGGTTCCGCAGAGGTAGGGGAGCCAGCAGGCCAGAGGTGGATGAACGCAATGCCCTCGTTTGGGTGTAGGGACTGATCAGAGCCTGAAGGTACGGAGGTGCCGTTCCCCTCACAGCTCCGTAGGCAAGCACCATGGTCTTGTAGCAGATGCGAGCTTCAACTTGAAGCCAGTGGAGTGTGCGGAGGAGCGGGGTGACGTGAGAGAACTTGGGAAGGTTGAACACCAGAACACCAGACGGGCTGCGGAATTCTGGATGAGTTGTAGGGGTTTAATGGCACAGGCAGGGAGCCCAGCCAACAGCGAGTTGCAGTAATCCAGACGGGAGATGACCAGTGCCTGGATTAGGACCTGTGCCGCTTCCTGTGTAAGGCAGGGTCGTACTCTCTGAATGTTGTAGAGCATGAACCTACAGGATCGGGTCACCGCCTTGATGTTAGCGGAGAACGACAGGGTGTTGTCCAGGGTCACGCCAAGGCTCTTCGCACTCTGGGAGGAGGACACAATGGAGTTGTCAACCGTGATGGCGAGATCATGGAACGGGCAGTCCTTCCCCGGGAGGAAGAGCAGCTCCATCTTGCCAAGGTTCAGCTTGAGGTGGTGATCCGTCATCCATACTGATATGTCTGCCAGACATGCAGAGATGCGATTCGCCACCTGGTTATCAGAAGGGGGAAAGGAGAAGATTAGTTGTGTATCGTCAGCGTAGCAATGATAGGAGAGGCCATGTGAGGATATGACAGAGCCAAGTGACTTGGTGTATAGGGAGAAAAGGAGAGGGCCTAGAACTGAGCCCTGGGGGACACCAGTGGTGAGAGCACGTGGTGCGGAGACAGCTTCTCGCCACGCCACTTGGTAGGAGCGACCGGTCAGGTAGGACGCAATCCAGGAGTGAGCCGCGCCGGAGATGCCCAGCTCGGAGAGGGTGGAGAGGAGGATCTGATGGTTCACAGTATCAAAGGCAGCAGACAGGTCTAGAAGGACAAGAGCAGAGGAGAGAGAGTTAGCTTTAGCAGTGCGGAGAGCCTCCGTGACACAGAGAAGAGCAGTCTCAGTTGAATGACCAGTCCTGAAACCTGACTGGTTTGGATCAAGAAGGTCATTCTGAGAGAGATAGCAAGAGAGTTGGCTAAAGACGGCACGCTCAATAGTTTTGGAAAGAAAAGAAAGAAGGGATTCTGGTCTGTAGTTGTTGACATCAGTGGGATCGAGTGTTGGTTTTTTGAGAAGGGGTGCAACTCTCGCTCTCTTGAAGACGGAAGGGACATAGCCAGCGGTCAAGGATGAGTTGATCAGCGAGGTGAGGTAGGGGAGAAGGTCACCAGAGATGGTCTGGAGAAGAGAGGAGGGGATGGGGTCAAGCGGGCAGGTTGTTGGGCGGCCTGCAGTCACAAGTCGCAAGATTTTATCTGGAGAGAGAGGGGAGAAAGAAGTCAAAGCATAGGGTAGGGCAGTGTGAGCAGGACCAGCAGTGTCATTAGACTTAACAAACGAGGATCGGATGTCGTCAACCTTCTTTTCAAAGTGGTTGACGAAGTCATCCACAGAGAGGGAGGAGGGGGGGGGGGGGGGAGGATTCAGCAGGGAGGAGAATGTGGCAAAGAGCTTCCTATGGTTAGAGGCAGATGCTTGGAATTTAGAGTGGTAGAAAGTGGCCTTAGCAGCAGAAACAGATGAAGAAAATGTAGAGAGGAGGGAGTGAAAAGATGCCAGGTCGGCAGGGAGTTTAGTTTTCTTTAGAAATTAGAATTGTTGTAAACTACAGCGGTTCAATGATTCAAGGAATAGACTCAACTTACTTTATTCAGCTAACTAACTATGACGCCATAGCTAACTAGCATGCTAGCATCCAATAACACACAGTTTAGCACCAATACTTGGTTACAACAAACTACCAATAGTGTGTTAACACACTAAACAGATAATTTGTGTCCGTGTCTAGTTCTTTCATAACGCAGCAATAATTAAACGTTGGCTAGCTAGCACAAATATATTGTATTTAGCTACTACAGTACAGCTAGCTGGTAGTGTTGGCTAGCTAGCAATGGCTGCTGTGTTGACTTTGTTTGAAAAACGGCGTCGGTGCGAACGAATGTGGCTGGCTAAAAGGATATTGTATTTAGTTGCTACCGTTGCTAATCAGCTGGTCCAGGAGGTGAGTTAGCTAGCTAGCTTCGTGTTACACCCGGCACCGCCGAATACAAAAGTAACCTACAATAACTACATACAACAACTACCCACAACAACCCACGATGCCTAGCTACAATACCCAACTACAATCTAAATACATAGTTTAAGCCTTACTCGACAAAGCCCAAGCTATGCATAAAGCCAAACTTACCCGACGACAGCTGTCTGTGTGGTTTTCTGCAATCAGTAGCTGTAATTAAGTACACTAGCTACTAACTACCTAACGTTAGTGCTTCAGATAATGAGGTTAGAAAAACAGCTGAATGGTAGGTAGCTAGCTGGCTTAATTACAGGTACTCTTAAGCGTGAAATAACATTGGAAACAACTATCCACCGTTGCTAAAAGTTACCAGTAGCTACCCGCTAACTAGCTAGCTCTATCGGTTAATGCTTCAGATAATGAGGTTAGAAAAACAGCTGAATGGTAGGTAGCTAGCTGGCTTAATTACAGGTACTCTTAAGCGTGAAATAACATTGGAAACAACTATCCACCGTTGCTAAAAGTTACCAGTAGCTACCCGCTAGGTTAGCTAGCCTCGTGCTTCGCCGGGCTCACTCGAATACAATACTTACCTACAATAATTACCTATAATTACCTACAATAACTACCTAAATAAACTACCTACAATATCTAACTACAATACCTACCTACCTACCTACCTTGTTGACTAGTTCTCTTGACACGTAGCTGTGATCAGTCAGTGCTGGAACCTCACATTGAGTATCAGCGTCTTTATGCTGCAGTGGCATTGGCACACTCAGATTCTGCATCACCACAGTTGTCTTCATCTGTCAAACAAACATAAGAGAAACCACAAGTTTAACACAATAAAATACACAGACAGCCTACTGGTCATGGTTAGGAACAAAAAAAAACACTTGAACGTTTATTAATGTAGCTAGTTAGACATTTTATGAGCATCACCAGTGGCATGCTAGCAATGATGGGGATAATCATGGCATGGGGGAGACATTGTCAGACAGAAGTTGTTAGACAGCTAACAATGTAGGGACTAACTAGCTAGGCTAGTTAGCTAGCAACACTATCAGATGGGCTGCCCTCAAGCTAGCCAGCTAAGTGAGTAAGTTAGGCAACAGTTAGCTAGCTACAGTATGTTAGGACTTAGGAGTGGCTACCAACTAATAACATAATTAGCTAAGCTAGCTAACTTCTGCCTGATTCAGGACACCCATCTGTGACGATAGCTAGCGAGAAGCAGCTAGCTAACAGCTACCTGTATGTGTTGATGTCCTGATGAGATGTCGCCTTCTGGTCTGTACTGGAACATCATAGCCCAGCCACTTCTCAGGGAAAGGATGCTCTTCAGTTGGCCTCTTGTCCACGAAGCGATAGGAACACACATAGGATCGGTTTGGTGGTTTCTTCAAGTTCAAGACTCCTCGTCCTTAGGAGGTGGGTGCAAATCAAAAGGCGCCTCACAACTGCACTCGCCCCTCAAAAAAATTAGGTGTACAAAACACTCCTGCTCCATGAACAGCTTCCGTTTCTGCCAGTTATTGTGGCATCCCCTTACCGAACATAAAATGCCTGTTTTGCGTGAATCCATGCTTGGAAAGTTGTGAGACGCGATACTGAGTTAGTTAGCTAGCTGCAAACTATTGGCCGAAAGTGCTTAACCGGAAGTCCCCCACAAAAAAACCTAAACAGACCCCACCCATATTTCCGTTGAAAATAAGGTGAATAGATTCCCAAATATTTTTTTTCTTTTTTACAATTGAGGAGGAGTGCCAAGATGGCTGCCCGGTGGCTTCAATACAGTAATCCGGGGTTTATACACATCATTGGTTACAACCCACATTGTTGTTGTTTATTTGGTAGGCTAGTCTTTGTATGCATGGATATTTTACAGTCTCTGGGATATGCACTGACATTTTTTACATATTTTAATTCCGGTATGGCTGCCGCAAATTTTGGGAGAGTTTGTTTGGTCGCTGCCAATTCTTCCGCCTGGTTAAACTCCCAAAACATTGTAGCGGATTTGGGGGCTAGCCCAGAACAGAGTTGTGTTCGAATACCCATACGAACATACTGTATACTACATACTTAATGAGAATATACTACATACTATAAGTTCATTTTAGTATACTGTAAACGAACGGTATCGTTTCAATTGAGCGTACTAGAGCTTCGCCTGTCTACCGGAAGTTGATGCTAGTATTACAAATAACTAGCTAAACATTTAACGATTTAGGGTGTGTTCGTAAATTCAATCTGGACTGGAGTGCTAGAGTGCGCTCTGGGCGTTCGTAAATCCAGAGCGTTGTCAGATTGTCCGTTCGTAAATTCAGAGTGTTTCGCTCTGAACGTACACTGGACGCTCTGGCTGAGGAGTAGGGTTGATCCGACCGTTCAACACCGGCAGCTAACCCAAGCTAACTTTGGCTAGCTCCTTCCAGATACAAATGAGAGAACACCTCACTCTCACCATTTTACTCACCCTACATTTACATTTACATTTACGTCATTTAGCAGACGCTCTTATCCAGAGCGACTTACAAATAGGTGCATTCACCCTATAGCCAGTGGGATAACCACTTTACAATATTTATTTATTTATTTTATTTTTTTAGGGGGGGGGGGGGGGGGGGGGGGTAGAAGGATTACTTTATCCTATCCCAGGTATTCCTTAAAGAGGTGGGGTTTCAAATGTCTCCGGAAGGTGGTGAGTGACTCCGCTGTCCTGGCGTCGTGAGGGAGCTTGTTCCACCATTGGGGTGCCAGAGCAGCGAACAGTTTTGACTGGGTTGAGCGGGAACTATGCTTCCGCAGAGGAAGGGGAGCCAGCAGGCCAGAGGTGGATGAACGCAATGCCCTCGTTTGGATGTAGGGACTGATCAGAGCCTGAAGGTACAGAGGTGCCGATCCCCTCACAGCTCCATAGGCAAGCACCATGGTCTTGTAACAGATGCGAGCTTCAACTGGAAGCCAGTGGAGTGTGCGGAGGAGCGGGGTGACGTGAGAGAACTTGGGAAGGTTGAACACCAGACGGGCTGCGCCATTCTGGATGAGTTGTAGGGGTTTAATGGCACAGGCAGGGAGCCCAGCCAACAGCGAGTTGCAGTAATCCAGATGGGAGATGACAAGTGCCTGGATTAGGACCTGTGCCGCTTCCTGTGTAAGGCAGGGTCGTACTCTCCGAATGTTGTAGAGCATGAACCTGCAGGATCGGGTCACCGCCTTGATGTTAGCGGAGAACGACAGGGTGTTGTCCAGGGTCACGCCAAGGCTCTTCGCACTCTGGGAGGAGGACACAATGGAGTTGTCAACCGTGATGGCGAGATCATGGAACGGGCAGTCCTTCCCCGGGAGGAAGAGCAGCTCCGTCTTGCCAAGGTTCAGCTTGAGGTGGTGATCCGTCATCCATACTGATATGTCTGCCAGACATGCAGAGATGCGATTCGCCACCTGGTTATCAGAAGGGGGAAAGGAGAAGATTAGTTGTGTATCGTCAGCGTAGCAATGATAGGAGAGGCCATGTGAGGATATGACAGAGCCAAGTGACTTGGTGTATAGGGAGAATAGGAGAGGGCCTAGAACTGAGCCCTGGGGGACACCAGTGGTGAGAGCACGTGGTGCGGAGACAGCTTCTCGCCACGCCACTTGGTAGGAGCGACCGGTCAGGTAGGACGCGATCCAGGAGTGAGCCGCGCCGGAGATGCCCAGCTCGGAGAGGGTGGAGAGGAGGATCTGATGGTTCACAGTATCAAAGGCAGCAGACAGGTCTAGAAGGACAAGAGCAGAGGAGAGAGAGTTAGCTTTAGCAGTGCGGAGAGCCTCCGTGACACAGAGAAGAGCAGTCTCAGTTGAATGACCAGTCCTGAAACCTGACTGGTTTGGATCAAGAAGGTCATTCTGAGAGAGATAGCAAGAGAGTTGGCTAAAGACGGCACGCTCAATAGTTTTGGAAAGAAAAGAAAGAAGGGATACTGGTCTGTAGTTGTTGACATCAGTGGGATCGAGAGTTGGTTTTTTGAGAAGGGGTGCAACTCTCGCTCTCTTGAAGACGGAAGGGACATAGCCAGCGGTCAAGTATGAGTTGATCAGCGAGGTGAGGTAGGGGAGAAGGTCACCGGAGATGGTCTGGAGAAGAGAGGAGGGGATGGGGTCAAGCGGGCAGGTTGTTGGGCGGCCTGCAGTCACAAGTCGCAAGATTTTATCTGGAGAGAGAGGGGAGAAAGAAGTCAAAGCATAGGGTAGGGCAGTGTGAGCAAGACCAGCAGTGTCATTAGACTTAACAAACGAGGATCGGATGTCGTCAACCTTCTTTTCAAAGTGGTTGACGAAGTCATCCACAGAGAGAGAGGAGGGGGGGGGGGGGGGGGGATGATTCAGCAGGGAGGAGAATGTGGCAAAGAGCTTCCTAGGGTTAGAGGCAGATGCTTGGAATTTAGAGTGGTAGAAAGTGGCCTTAGCAGCAGAAACAGATGAAGAAAATGTAGAGAGGAGGGAGTGAAAAGATGCCAGGTCGGCAGGGAGTTTAGTTTTCTTCCATTTCCGCTCCGCTGCCCGGAGCTCTGTTCTGTGAGCTCGCAATGAGTCATCAAGCCACGGAGCTGGAGGGGAGGACCGAGCCGGCCGGGAGGATAGGGGACACAGAGAGTCAAAGGATGCAGAAAGGGAGGAGAGGAGGGTTGAGGAGGCAGAATCAGGAGATTGGAGGGAGAAGGATTGAGCAGAGGGAAGAGATGATAGGATGGAAGAGGAGAGAGTAGTGGGAGAGAGAGAGCGAAGGTTGCGGCGGCGCATTACCATCTGTGTAGGGGCAGAGTGAGTAGTGTTGGAGGAGAGCGAGAGAGAAAAGGATACAAAGTAGTGGTCGGAGACATGGAGGGGAGTTGCAGTGAGATTAGTAGAAGAGCAGCATCTAGTAAAGATGAGGTCAAGCGTATTGCCTGCCTTGTGAGTAGGGGGGGACGGTGAGAGGGTGAGGTCAAAAGAGGAGAGGAGTGGAAAGAAGGAGGCAGAGAGAAATGAGTCAAATGTAGACGTAGGGAGGTTGAAATCCCCCAAAACTGTGAGGGGTGAGCCATCCTCAGGAAAGGAACTTATCAAGGCGTCAAGCTCATTGATGAACTCTCCAAGGGAACCTGGAGGGCGATAGATGACAAGGATATTAAGCTTAAATGGCCTAGTGACTGTGACAGCGTGGAATTCAAATGAGGAGATAGACAGATGGGTTAGGGGAAAAATTGAGAATGACCACTTGGGAGAGATGAGGATTCCTGTGCCACCACCCCTCTGACCAGATGCTCTCGGGGTATGCGAGAACACATGGTCAGACGAGGAGAGAGCAGTAGGAGTAGCAGTGTTTTCAGTGGTAATCCATGTTTCCGTCAGCGCCAGGAAGTCGAGGGACTGGAGGGTAGCATAGGCTGGGATGAAGTCAGCCTTGTTGGCAGCAGAACGGCAGTTCCAGAGGCTGCCTGAGACCTGGAACTCCAGGTGTGGGGTGCGTGCAGGGACCACCAGGTTAGAGAGGCAGCAGCCACGCGGTGTGAGGCGTTTGTGTAGCCTGTGCGGAGAGGAGAGAACAGGGATAGGCAGAGGCATAGTTGACAGGCTGTAGGAAATGGCTACAATAATGCAGAGGAGATCGGAATGAAATGAACTACACATCTGGGAAAGGAGAGAGTAAAACCAAAACTCCCAAATATAACTCTCCCAACTTCACCTCAGAAACTATAATTGTTTCACTGAACCACCCGAATAAAACTCTCCCAACTTCCACTTTAGAAATTAGAATTGTTGTGAACTACAGCGGTTCAATGTTTCAAGGAATAGACTCAACTTACTTTATTCAGCTTAACCTAGCAGAGCTGGTTAAGCTGTTTTCATGTTATCCAGAGCGCTGATGACTGTAACTGTGCTGCTGGCAACAATTTCATTATGTTTTTTTTTTTTGCCGATGTTTACTGACACCCGCCATAATCAACCGGTGTTGAGCGTTCCTAAATTCTTCAGTTATTCTTCGCAAGTGCTCTGAAATCGGAGATAGCCAGAGATAGCTAGACAATCTGGACCCTTTCTTTCTAAAACTAGCCGCCGAAATTGTCGCAACCCCTATTACTAGTCTGTTCAACCTCTCTTTCATAACGTCTGAGATCCCCAGAGATTGGAAAGCTGCCGCGGTCATCCCCCTCTTCAAAGGGGGTGACACTCTAGATCCAAACTGCTACAGACCTATATCCATCCTGCCCTGCCTTTCGAAAGTATTTGAAAGCCAAGTTAACAAACAGATCACCGACCATTTCGTTAACAAACAGATCACCGACCACCACCGTACCTTCTCCGCTATGCAATCCGGTTTCCGAGCTGGTCATGGGTGCACTTCAGCCACACTCAAGGTCCTAAACGATATTATAACCGCGATTGATAATAGACAGTACTGTGCAGCCGTCTTCATCGACCTGGCCAAGGCTTTCGACTCTGTCAACCACCGCATTCTTATTGGCAGACTAAATAGCCTTGGTTTCTCAAATGACTGCCTCGCCTGGTTCACCAACTACTTCTCAGATAGAGTTCAGTGTGTCAAATCGGAGGGCCTGTTGTCTGGACCTATGGCAGTCTCTATGGGGGTGCCACAGGGTTCAATTCTCGGGCCGACACTTTTCTCCGTGTATATCAATGATGTCGCTCTTGCTGCTGGTGACTCTCAGATCCACCTCTACGCAGACGACACCATTTTGTATACATCTGGCCCTTCATTGGACACTGTGTTAACAAACCTCCAAACGAGCTTCAATTCCAAACAACACTCCTTCAGTAGCCTCCAACTGCTCTTAAACACTAGTAAAACTAAATGCATGCTTTTCAATCGAACGCTGCTGGCACCCGCCCACCCGACTAGAATCACCACTCTTGACGGGTCTGACCTAGAGTATGTGGACAACTACAAATACCTAGGTGTCTGGTTAGACTGTAAACTCTCCTTCCAGACTCACATAAAGAATCTCCAATCCAAAGTTAAATCTAGAATCGGCTTCCTATTTCGCAACAAAGCCTCCTTCACTCATGCTGCCAAACATGCCCTCGTAAAACTGACTATCCTACCGATCCTTGACTTCGGCGATGTCATTTACAAAATAGCCTCCAACACTCTACTCAGCAAATTGGATGTAGTCTATCACAGTGCCATCCGTTTTGTCTCCAAAGCCCCATACGCTACCCACCACTGTGACCTGTACGCTCTTGTTGGCTGGTCCTCACTACATGTTC
Organism: Coregonus lavaretus; assembly: GCF_964263955.1. Lineage (NCBI taxonomy): Eukaryota > Metazoa > Chordata > Actinopteri > Salmoniformes > Salmonidae > Coregonus > Coregonus lavaretus. The sequence continues at coordinate 16,041,455 of NC_140000.1, forward strand.
GTCGTCAAACCCACTGGCTCCAGGCCATCTATAAATCACTGCTAGGCAAATCCCTGCCTTATCTTAGCTCATTGGTCACCATAGCAGCACCCACCCGTAGTCTGCGCTCCAGCAGGTATATCTCACTGGTCATTCCCAAAGCCAACACCTCCTTTGGCCGCCATTCCTTCCAGTTCTCTGCTGCCAATGACTGGAACGAATTGCAAAAATCTCTGAAGCTGGAGACTCTTATCTCCCTCACTAACTTTAAGCATCAGTTGTCAGAGCACCTTACCGATCACTGCACCTGTACACAGCCCATCTGAAATTAGCCCACCCAACTACCTCATCCCTATATTGTTATTTATTTTGCTCTTTTGCACCCCAGTATCTCTATTTGCACATAATCTCTTGCACATCTAGCATTCCAGTGTTAATACTATTGTAATTATTTTGCACTATAGCCTATTTATTGCCTTACCTCCATAACTTGCTACATTTGCACACACTGTATATATATTTTCTGTTGTATTTTTGACTTTATGTTTTTTACCCCATATGTAACTCTGTGTTGTTGTTTTTATCGCACTGCTTTGCTTTATCTTGGCCAGGTCGCAGTTGTAAATGAGAACT
>NC_140000.1:16047066-16098802 GCF_964263955.1 Coregonus lavaretus
ACCCCCACTTCCTGTTTTTGACTTATGGAATTAAAATCCAAAGAGGATGTATTAGGTTTCCCAGAGCTCTGCAGTTTGAGAGATTACAAGCCCCAATCCTGCATGATTGTCCCTGGTCAGAGCACATTGGATTAATGAGATGGCTGTGGGTTAGTTCCCCAGGTTGGCCAGACAGTGATAGTGTGAGATTCGCCAATGAGGGAGAGGGAGAGGGAGAGGGAGAGGGAGAGACTTTGCAGGCGTCATCCCAGAAAGAGGGATGCAGATTGGATTTCCTTTCTTCCGCTCCCACAAGGGTATGCAAGGACACCTTGTTGTGTTGTTTATTAAGTGTTTTCTAACAAATCAATCCCTCATAAATTGATAGCATCCATCAAATCATTTCGGAATGATAAATGATCTAATGACTGTTGTCATGCAATCATGATTACAATGTCTATATTTGAGGTCTGTATCTGTTTTCCTATCATAGTATGAGAGAGAACATATAAGCAAAATACCAGAACCAAACTCAGGATGGGTTTATACAAAATGCCATGGAATCTAGTTAAATGTAAATTATGCCAGCATTGTAGTATCCACATTGTAATGTACATAGAGCTTTGAAATAAAGGTAAGAGTAAAGAAGAAAATGTGACACCTGCCACGTGTGCTGTGGAGTAATGAGCCTCGTCAGAGTGAGAAGACTAACAGTCCCTCAAGACCTCACCTCCTTTATCCTCATTCTAACTGAACGAGCCGTGATTGATTAGCTGTCTGCCCATCCTCTTTGGCAGAGAACACTCAAGCCTGGTGGATCCTCTTCATCATTTTCTCTCTGGGCACACCGCATAATGCCTGCCTACCGCTATCACTGTGAAGAAGATGGTTATAGGAAAACACAAAGGAATGGCTGATGATCCAGTGTGATAAATAGATGGATAGATCTCCCTCTAGCCTTGTAATGACTTGGGGTCAAAGGTAGGAGAGGCCCGGCCGGCCCCACACACCTACCTACTGTATATCTGCACGGCAGGCGTCCTTTGTGTCCCCTGCCCCTGCACTGTACTGCAGGGGTTCTCAAACATCTACCCCCAGCTGTTCTATATATTTTAACTATTCCACAGCTAACACACCTGAAACAAACTGTCAACTAATCATCAAGCCCTTGACTAGTTGAATCTGGTGAGCTAGTTCAGGGCTCCTCAGGTCTCCGAGGAGAGGTTTGAGCCACTGCTACTGTACTATACAACCCACATACTTATGATGAGAGATCCTCACATTACTCACTCCTTCACATCTCCCCATCGTCACACACACAAATCCAGGACAATCTCCTCATTCCTGACATTTTTATTCAGATAAATCTGTACTAATCTCTACAGTTTATACTGTATATCGAGGATCACCCTCATTTGTACGTTTTCCAAGAAAACTGTCTTTGGAATCTCATCAATGGATTTAGGAATTGTCTCCTGCTGTCTGTCATAGGGCCATTCCGACATTGCTCGTCCTAATATTTATATGTTTCTTTATTTCATTATTTTACTTTTAGATTTGTGTATTGTTGTGAATTGTTAGATACTACTGCACTGTTGGAGCTAGGAACACAAGCATTTAGCTACACCCGCAATAACATCTGCTATATACAGTGCCTTGCAAAAGTATTCAGCCCCCTTTGCATTTTTCCTATTTTGTTGCATTACAACCTGTAATTTAAATAGATATTTATTTGGATTTCATGTAATGGACATACACAAAATAGTCCAAATTGGTGAAGTGAAATGCAAAAAGTAACTTAACGGAAAAGTGGTGCGTGCATATGTATTCACCCCCTTTGCTATGAAGCCCCTAAATAAAATCTGGTGCAACCAATTACCTTCAGAAGAACCGCTGAGCTTTGTTTTATGGTGCTATGTCTCTATCAGTGTCTATAGGCACATTTCATTCAAAGGGAGAGGACTGTGAAACGAAACATTCACTCACCTACACATTGTGTGTGTGTGTCCCCGTGTGAGTGTGAGTGTATGTCCGTGTGTGTGTGTTCCACCCCTGTGCCCATGTGCAGTATGACCGTCATACCTCTATTTACTCCTGCAACCATATGTAGGATGTATGGACTGATGTTTAGAAAATAGTCATCCCCACTTAGCACTGTATTCATATTAAATATTAAATCCAATTTAAATACAAAATTGCCATATTAAATATTAACCACTGTGTAAATATTTAATGCGAGCCCTTTACCATAGGCTGGTATTCATTACCAAGCAGTGTGGGTTTTAATGGTCTTTTCCCCAGGAGACGGTGTAGATGGGCTCCCGAGTGGCGCAGTGATCTAAGGCACTGCATCTCACTGCAGACCCCCTGGTTTGATTCCAGGCTGTATCACAACCGGCTGTGATTGGGTGTCCCATAGTGCGGCGCACAATTGGCCCAGCGTTGTCCGGGTTTGGCCGGTGTAGGCCGTCATTGTAAATAAGAATTTGTTCTTAACTGATTTGCCTAGTTAAATAAAGGAAAACATCTCATACTCAGACTGACCTGCAGGGGGAGACAAAGGTGTGCTGGGAGAGGCCTGCCTCAAAAGAGATAGAGACAGAGACTTAAAGTGTAGAATAGGCTACAGTGTGTGTGTTTTGTGCTCATCAATTTTAACAATATTTGAATAGGGCTGAAACCCTATATTTTGAAGTAATGCTCCAGCTCTCATGTGGTTTGTGAAGAAACAGAGTATGAAAAAAAACAAAACTTGTATGCACTCACTAACTGTAAGTCGCTCTGGATAAGAGCGTCTGCTAAATGACTAAAATGTAAATGTGATGAAAAAGGGAAGTATCTTAGAGAAGGCTATCCAATGACTAGGAGGTCTGCTCTAGAACCAATAGGGGTCAGGGTTACACTGTGAGTCTCTCATCAAAACGACCTGCAACGGTATGAAAAATGTATGCACTGACTAATTGTAAGTCGCTCTGGATAAGAGCATCTGCTAAATGACTAAAATGTCAATTGGATCACTAAAAAAAATTAAAAATGTATACTGCACTTTGTTTTCTGAGGCGAGAAGTGCCTGACTTGCCTCTTTTTGTTTCTCTTTCTTGGATTTCGTGTCTAATCCTCAGTACACACTAACCAGCCTTATACCAAGAGCCCTCACCCATCCTCTGTCCTTCACGGCCTGTCTACCCCCATATCCCCAACACGCTACATGCATATAACTACATCTATGAAATTAAGCAGAGTCCAGTGCTGTTCTTGCTGGATGCTTTGTGATAGCTCTCTCGCCATAAAGTCATCAAACGTCCTCATTCGGCCCTTCCTATGGAAATGTATGCGGAGCTGACATACCCATTGTATTTATTTTCAACAAAGTAGTCTCACCCTACTAAATATGCCTATCCACAGCCATCTCAGCCCATATTATACTCTCACCTCATATCATCCTATCACACATCTCTCTGATAGGCCACATATCTGTGAGAGAAGATTAAGAGAAGGAGAGGCATAAGAGTTCTATGAAGGATGAACTCGGGGAAAGACAGAGAGCAAGAGAGGTGCGGAGAGAGAGAGAGAGAGAGAGAGAGAGAGAGAGAGAGAGAGAGAGAGAGAGAGAGAGAGAGAGAGAGAGAGAGAGAGAGATAGAGAGAGAGAAGTGAACAAACTAGCTTTACAGAGTGACTATGAGCAGTAGGAGAGAGAGCGAGAGAGAGAGAGAGAGAGAGAGAGAGAGAGAGAGAGAGAGAGAGAGAGAGAGAGAGAGAGAGAGAGAGAGAGAGAGAGACAGAGAGAGGAGAGAGAGAGAGACAGAGAGAGGAGAGAGCGAGAGAGAGAGAGAGAGAGAGAGAGAGAGAGAGAGAGAGCGAGAGAGAGAAAGAAAGAGAGGAGAGAGAGAGAGGAGGGAAAGAGATGCACGGGCACGCAGCTCTTCAGAGGAGAAGAAGAGAGGCACATTAATCATTGGGAGACATCTGTTCATTCTGCCGCTTTAGAATTCTGTCAAAGAGCTGCTCGGAGTCAGACGGACTCCCCCCATCCACCCAGGCAGCTAGCGCAGAAAGCGAAAAACCTGTCTCCTGTTAAGCATGGACAGACACATCAGAGCCATGTGCTCCTCCAAGCGCTGCCTTTAATCTGATTTGATTTCATTCTCATTTAGAGAGAACAAAAAGGTGCAGGGACAGAGGTGCAGGGACGATGAGAGAAGAGTATAATATGTAGTACATCACTGATCTGTCTCGTGGGTGTGTGTGTGTGTGTGTTTGATTCTGTCGGGTGTGTTTATGGTGTGTACACTTGCATCTCACAAATGAATGTAATTCATAATGCATTTCTAGGAGCACACAGGAACGCACACACACACATTTGCACCCACCCATGTGCGTGCGTGCGTGCGCACACACACACACAGACACACTCACACACACACACACACACACACACACACACACACACAGACACATGCAGCCCCATCAATACCTACACATTTTGTATAGACTGAAGCCCCTATAAATCTATCTTATCTGGCCACACTGGCCTTATTTACCCATGGCCCTTTTCAGGAGCCCCATAACATTCTCCGTGGGAGTATCAAATCAAATCTGAATTCCGCCTGAAGGAAAAGCACACCTGCACAATTGGTGTCCTCCCAGTGGCAACAGAGCAGAGCTGAAGATGAATGAGTAGAAGTAGAGGCTTGGCTTAGCTTGGCTTTCTCAGAATACTGTAGGAGTGTAGGGAGTTTTGAAGGAAAGAGAGAGAGAAAGAGGGTTGCAGGAGAGAGAAGGTTGTTTCTCCCTCTTTCAACAATTTATCAAATGACAGTCTTTCTTGTATTGTGTAATAGCAGCTTACAAAACTAGGATAGCATAACATATACAGTACCAGTCAAAAGTTTGGACACACCTACTCATTCCAGGGTTTTTCTTTATTTTTACTATTTTCTACATTGTAGAATAATAGTGAAGACATCACAACTATGAAATAACACATATGTAGTCATGTAGTAACCAAAAAAGTGTTAAACAAATTATTTTATATTTGAGATTCTTCTAAGTAGCCACCATTTGCCTTGATGACAGCTTTGCACAATTGGCATTCTTTCAACCAGCTTCATGAGGTAGTCACCTGGAATGCATTTCAATTAACAGGTGTGCCTTCTTAAAAGTTCATTTGTGGAATTTCTTTCCTTCTTAATGCGTTTGAGACCATCAGTTGTGTTGTGACAAGGTAGGGGTGGTATACAGAAGATAGCCCTATTTGGTAAAAGACCAAGTCCATATTATGGCAAGATCAGCTCAAATAAGCAAAAAGAAACGACAGTCCATCATTACTTTCAGACATGAAGGTCAGTCAATCCGGAAAATTTCAAGAACTGAAAGTTTCTTCAAGTGCAGTCGCAAAAACCATCAAGCGCTATGATGAAACTGGCTCTCATGAGGACCGCCACAGGAAAGGAAGACCCAGAGTTACCTCTGCTGCAGAGGATACGTTCATTAGAGTTACCAGCCTCAGATTGCAGCCCAAATAAATGCTTCACAGAGTTCAAGTAACAGACACATGTCAACATCAACTGTTCAGAGGAGACTGCGTGAATCAGGCCTTCATGGTCTAATTGCTGCAAAGAAACCACTACTAAAGGACACCAATAATAAGAAGAGACTTGCTTGGGCCAAGAAACACGAGCAATGGACATTAGACTGGTGGAAATCTGTCCTTTGGTCTGATGAGTCCAAATGTGAGATTTTTGGTTCCAACCGCCGTGTCTTTGTGAGACACAGAGTAGGTGAATGGATGATCTCCGCATATATGGTTCCCACCGTAAAGCATGGAGGAGGAGGTGTGATGGTGTTGGGGCTCTTTGCTGGTGACACTGTCTCTGATTTATTTAGAATTCAAGGCACACTTAACCAGCATGGCTACCACAGCATTCTGCAGCGATACACCATCCCATCTGGTTTGCGCTTAGTGGGACTATCAATTGTTTTTCAACAGGACAATGACCCAAAACACACCTCCAGGCTGTGTAAGGGCTATTTGACCAAGAAGGAGAGTGATGGAGTGCTGCATCAGATGACCTGGCCTCCACAATCACCCGACTTCAACCCAATTGAGATGGTTTGGGATTAGTTGGACTGCAGAGTGAACGAAAAGCAGCCAACAAGTGCTCAGCATATGTGGGAACTCCTTCAAGACTGTTGGAAAAGCATTCCTCACGAAGCTGGTTTAGAGAATGCCAAGAGTGTGCAAAGCTGTCATCAAGGCGAAGGGTGGCTACTTTGAAGAATCTCAAATATGAAATATATTTTGATTTATTTAACACTTTTCTGTTTACTACTTGATTCCATATGTGTTATTTCATAGTTTTGATATCGTCACTATTATTCTACAATGAAAATAGTAAAGATAAAGAAAAACCCTTGAATGAGTAAGTGTGTCCAAACTTTTGACTGGTACTGTATATATATATTATTTTTTTTTTACTGGAAAAGAACTCAAATGTTGTCTATTACTAAAATACATAAATATGTTAACTGTACATGTGTGCCAATGTTTTAACTAATCTGTTTGGATAATGGTCAAGGGTCTCTACTGAGATAATGATGGCAATCCACAGTCCTGAGTAGACTATTACACCATATATTGTGTACTGGGACTTTAAAACAGTCATATGGATATATGGTCTCACACTAAAACCATTACTCATGGTTACATCTTCTGCTACCCTTATTCATTTCATAAAACATGCCATTTCTCATCCTCTATGAGCTGTTCATAGAGTCATTTTCATATCCTTAGCTCTCTCTCTCTCTCTCTCTCTCTCTCTCTCTCTCTCTCTCTCTCTCTCCTCTTACTCTCTCTCTCTCTCTCTCTCTCTCTTTCTCTCTCTCTCTCTCTCTCTCTCTCTCTCTCTCTCTCTCTCTCTCTCTCTCTCTCTCTCTCTCTCTCTCTCTCTCTCTCTCTCTCTCTCTCTCTCTCTCTCTCTCTCTCTCTCTCTCTCTCTCTCTCTCTCTCTCTCTCTCTCTCTCTCTCTCTCTCTCTCTCTCTCTCTCTCTTTCTCTCTCTCTCTCTGCACTACAGATAAACTAATTTCCCACTAAGATGATTTTCTAAGCTATGTTGGGGAAAGACCATTACTCTCAGGGTGAATGGTGAAAACAGTGAATGGAGAAGTGTTTATTTTAAACGATGAACAGAAACTTAAGTGGTATATGTCAAAGGAGCTGGTGTTATACTGCAAAAGACACACTATAACAACACCACCAAAACGTCCCCTTCAAGGTGGTGTCAGGCTTGGGTGAACAAAAGAGCAGTGGAGCCTCCCAGAGGAGGAAGGGGAGGACCACCCTCCTCAGTGAATGTCATTAAAAATAAAAACAGTGAAACATTAAAAAAGTATTCATTTTTAGACAAAACTATACTAAATATATTCACGTCACCAAATAATTGATTAAAACTCTACAGTAGCCTCAACAGCACTCTGTAGGGTAGCACCATGGTGTAGCCAGAGGACAGCTAGCTTCCGTCCTCCTCTGGGTACATTGACTTCAATACAAAACCTAGGAGGCTCGTGGTTCTCACCCCAATCCATAGACTTACACAGTAATTATGACAACTTCCTCCAACCTATCAGAGCTCTTGCAGCATGAATTGACATGTTGTCCACCCAATCAAAGGATCGGAGAATTCATCTAGTACTGAAAGCATAAGCTAAAGCTAGCTAGCACTGCATTGCATTAAATGTGGTGAGTAGTTGACTCAAAGAGAGAGAAAGACAATAGTTGAACAGACCTGCATTATAGCAGACACAATTGAACTTGATTTCAGTGCACTCAGAATCGCAATGTTCTGTCTGTAAAAATTTATTTATATAGCGTGTCTGTAAAGGAAACAGAAAGTTACATTAAACACATCACCAATCAAGTCAGGTTGAGATATTACAGGTTTAGTAATGCCATCATGTTTGTGTCAAGAAAAACAATAGTAAATAGCATAATGTACAGATTTGATATTCATACTATCATATCAATGCAAGCCAACTGGGCAGTCTGAGAGAGGAGAGAAGATTGGGCCCGATCATGTACGTCTTGCGTTGCTTGTAGTGCTCTGAGATGTAGATCTTCTCAATGTGATTGTTGTTCTGGTTGTACTTCACCAGCACCCTGTCCTGGTTGCTGAGGAGATTGTCCTTGTCGTAGTACTGCCTCACTTCATAGGGCAGGTTCTCTGCACCGTGGGAATGGAGGTTACCGATGGTGTAGTAGGTGTACAGGTTCTGGTCTTTCAGTTTGGGGAGTAACAGTTTATAGTTCTTGAACATATGGAACCCGTATTCTCCCTCCCTTGGGTCACAGAGGGACACCATGTTGTTGTCGATGCAGGTCTGGACGTACCAGAGGAGTAATTTGAGGCCATGGCGAGGGGGCGGGGTCCCGAAGTTGGTCTTCTCTAGCTCTTCGGTCGTGTCCAATGTTCTCAAAGCCGAGGCCAGAGCGATGGCCAATAGCATCAGCAGGATGCATCTCAGGACGCTGGTGTGATTTGCCATGCTGAACACCAATTAAGGGTTATCTATGAAAAGTGATTACATGTAAAATATTATAAATTCTTCCTAAACATAGCGACAAAATTAGCTTATCATATATAAAATGGATAACATTTGATTATCGACAAAACTGTAGATATTTCCCAAAAAATCTCCATCTGTTTTGATCTGGCACTAAAATGTATCAATTGCTCTAGTTCACTAGAATCTCCTTACCCTGCAATGTCTATAGGATGAGTCTGTAGGTTTAGCTTGCAGGTCTCTGCTCAAAGGCTGTGGTATAAGGCTGTGTTGGTTGCAGTGTAGCACCTGACCCTTACTGTAGCAGAGGAAGACCGGGTTCTGTCATGAGTGTTTGAGGGAGGGCCCATGTATACAGTGCATGTATCTGCTTACTGTATGAGAAGCAGACCTGGGTTCAAATACTATATGAAATCTTTCAGATATTATGAGAGTTTGCTTCAGCCTGCCTGGATTGCTGGATGAGCAGGGTTTGCACTTTTGCGACTACTCTATTGGTTCCATTGCGCCAGGCAAGCTCAATCAAGCACATCTAAAGTATTTTAAATGATGTCTAATAGCATTTGAACCCAGGTCTAATAAGAAGAGTTGAAAATGAAGAAATGAAAAACGAAGGTGAGAAAACAGCTGTGGTTTATAGATCAAGGTCAGATCTTGTGACAGCTGTCTATATCAGCATATACTGTATGTTTCTCACAGGATGCTGTGCCAATAGTTACAGAACTTCCTCTTTCACTTCTACTGATAAACATTCTCTATTTGAAATAACTCAATAGGTTAACGCAGAGAGAGAGAAGAGTACATGCAGAGTAGACTAGTGTGTATAATACTGTAGGCCTATGACTGTGTCCATAACAGTTATTTAAATAGATGAAATGAGTAAAAAGCCGTTCTGTGGATTACAGGTTTTCATGAGTGACATTTCATTCTGTTACTGTATAATCACTCCCATTCTCCAGGTGCCATACTGCATTTTGTCTAACACCTTCAAAGGCCTGGAGGAATTATAAACTACTGGCAAAGTACCATTCTACGGGATTAGAATTTACTTCATGAATATCACGTTTTATAGAGCCGCATGTTTGTATTTGTGCTTGTTTGCCTTGATAATAGGCCCCATAATTTGCATTTGATTTATTAACAAATAAACAAATGTGTTACTGTGGATAACAGTGAGACTGCATAACACATAACAACCTGGCTGCGAGTAGCATTCTTTCCCCTGGGGACAGAGAACATGACTGGGGTTGGTGAGTGAGCCTGTCTGTCTTTAAGCACCCACTGCACGCTGACCTGCATTGCCTTGTGTACTGGAGGCTACATACCGTCGCTTTGCAGACATTTGTATTACTATCTTGTTTACTTTATGAATAAAATATATTGTGTTTGTCTCTATTATCACATTTTGACACAGAGCTGAATGAATGTCCCACAGGGATGAAGGGAGAGTGTGAAGAAGGGAGAGAGAGAAGGGAGAGAGGGGAGAGAGGGGAGAAAGGGGAGAGAGGGGAGAGAGAGAGATGTTCAATATAGTAAACACTTGGAGCCCCTGAAAATGTGGCACAGCATGCTCTCCTCTGTCCGCTTATTCTGCCTTGCTCTGCCATATCAAAGCTTTCCCAACTTCATTATCAATAAATTATACTTTTAAATGATCCCAGCGGTACAAACAAGTGCTACTCTTAGAGAGAGGGTAGAGAGAGGGAGAGGGAGAAGGAGAGAGATAAATAGAGAGAGAGAGGGAGAGAGAGAGAGGTAGAGAGAGAGAGCGAGGGAGAATGAGGAGGAGAGAGATAAATAGAGAGAGAGAGGGAGAGAGAGAGCGAGGGAGGACAGAGGGAGGCAAGGCATTAGGCATTTCATTTGCAAAGATTTAACAGCAAATTGTGTTTCTTTTTGCTGCATTTATTTCTTTATTTCTTTAACCATGTCACCCTTCAGCTTGTGAAGGGGCCCGCACAGCTAATCTCCACGGCAACAGGCTACGCTGCTGCTCAATGCTCTGCAGTGCTTAGAGCTGTCTTTGATTCAAATGGAATGTGTTCACGTGACTCCAGGCAGGGCCTACCTCTCTCCACTAGGTTACATATCACTACACTGGATCAGCTGCGGTTCTCTGAAGGAGACAGCCAGGCAGGCTACAATAAGGAGATGTTCTGCTGTATTAACATGGTAAAACAGAGCTCTAAATGTTAGCTTAAAATAACATAGTTACATGGTGTACTTTGTGATGATGTTATGTAACACGTTTGGTGCTGCTGTGTGAATGAATGTCAGGGCTTAGGATGCTATAGTAGGCTAGGCCCTCTCTACCAGTGTTTAATCTCCTTTGACACAAACATGAAAGGGAACCAACGACTGATGTCTTTGCTGTGTGTATGGATGAGTTTTGATCTCTCTCTCTCTACTGTATCTCTTCCTTTTTTTCCCTTCCCTATCCTATTTCTCATATAGCCTCTGAAATATATTATCCCCCCCATTCTTCCATAGTTGAGGACACAGCAGATATAGGTGCAGGATATACAGTAGGCAGTAGGCAGAGATGGTGAAACAAGGATCTTTACTGGTGGTCCCGATGCCAAAAACGATGACAGAAAAGCCCTTGAACTGGAGCATTAAAACACATCTATTGAGTAATGTTGATGTGCCTGAATCGAAAACTTTCTATAGAAAATTTGATAATGGAAAGCCTTGGTTTTTAATGTAAATACATGTATGCAGGAATGTAAAAAGCATCATCAATGTGAATCAGCCTCACCCTGTCAAATGATGGGTAAAGGCTGGGATTGTTTTTAATGTTTTTATTATAATTTACTCTCTCTACCTTCGTTCATGATAAATTATATAATCGCTTCATTGACCAATTGCTATTCCATTTTCCATTAAGTATTATAATTCATGGAAATGGGACGAGAGACTGAAAAATGTGTGTGTGTGTGTGTGTGTGTGTGCATGTGTTTATGTGAGTGTGAGAGTGAGAGTGAGTGTGTATATGTTGTCAAAGGAGGTATCATAATGGCATTTTTGGTGTGTGAAACATTGGTTTTGTGATTGGGTGTTGCTTCTACACAACCCATTCACCCTGAGGCCCATGTTTCACTCAAGATACCTGACTATGTGACCAGAAAGCATAAGGTGAATAAATGTAGGTGATTCTGAAACCCTTTCTTCCATAACCTTTTTAGTGAACATCAATTGATTGTCCAAATCACCAAATATTTGAATGTTGGAGAGAGAGAGAGAGTGTGAGAGAGAATGCAAATAGTCCGGGTAGCCATGATTAGCTGTTCAGGAGTCTTATGGCTTGGGGGTAGAAGCTGTTAAGAAGCCTTTTGGACCTAGACTTGGCGCTCCGGTACCGCATGCTGTGCGGTAGCAGAGAGAACAGTCTATGACTAGGGTGGCTGGAGTCTTTGACCATTTTTAGGGCCTTCCTCTGACACCACCTGCTATACAGGTCCTGGATGGCAGGAAGCTTGGCCCCAGTGGTGTACTGGGCCGTACGCACTACCCTCTGTAGTGCCTTACGGTCGGAGGCCGAGCAGTTGCCATACCAGGCGGTGATGCAACCAGTCAGGATGCTCTCGATGGTGCAGCTGTATAACTGTTTAAGGATCGGAGGACCCATGCCAAATATTTTCAGTCTCCTGAGGGGGAATAGGTTTTGCTGTGTCCTCTCCATGACTGTCTTGGTGTGTTTGGACCATGATAGTTTGTTGGTGATGTGGACACCAAGGAACTTGAAGCTCTCAACCTGTTTCACTACAGCCCCCGTCGATGAGAATGGGGGCGTGCTCAGTCCTCTTTTTTTTCCCTGTAGTCCACAATCATCTCCTTTGTCTTGATCACGTTGAGGGAGAGGTTGTTATCCTGGCACCACACGGCCAGGTCTCTGACCTCCTCCCTATAGGCTGTCTCATCGTTGTCGGTGATCAGGCCTACCACTGTTGTGTCGTCGGCAAACTTAATGATAGTGTTGGAGTCGTACCTGGCCATGCAGTCATGTGTGAACAGGGAGTACAGGAGGGAACTGAGCACTTACCCCTGAGGGGCCCCCGTGTTGAGGATCAGCGTGGCAGATGTGTTGTTACCTACCCTTACCACCTGGGGGCGGCCCGTCAGGAAGTCCAGGATCCAGTTGCAGAGGGAAGTGTTTAGTCCCAGGGTCCTTAGCTTAGTGATGAGCTTTGAGGACACTATGGTGTTGAACACTGAGCTGCAGTCAATGAATAGCATTCTCACGTAGGCGTTCCTCTTGTCCAGGTGGCAAAGGGCAGTGTGGAGTGCAATAGAGATTGCATCATCTGTGGATCTGTTGGGGTGGTATGCAAATTGGAGTGGGTCTAGGGTTTCTGGGATAATGGTGTTGATGTGAGCTTTGTACGCATCTCTGTGTGTGGAGTAAAGGTGGTCTAGAGTTTTTTTTCCTCATTTAACATGCTGGTAGAAATTAAGTAGAACAGATTTAAGTTTCCCTGCATTAAAGTCCCTGGCCACTAGGAGCGCTGTCTCTGGATTTCCTGTTTGCTTATGGCCTTATACAGCTCATTGAGTGCAATGATAAAATATAGATGAAAACTTGCTTGGTAAATAGTGTGGTCTACAGCTTATCATGAGATAAAACTTATCATGAGAAAAAACCTCAAGACTTCCTTCGTATTGGATTTTATGCACCATCAGTTGTTTACAAATATACACAGACCGCCACCCCTTGTCTTACCGGAGTCAGCCGTTCTATCCTGCTGATGTAGCGTATATACTGCCAGCTGTATATTATCCATGTCGTCGTTCAGCCACGACTCGGTGAAACATAAGATATTACAGTTTTTAATGTCCCGTTGGTAGGATAATCTTGATCTCAGGTTGTCCAATTTATTTTCAAATGATTGTACGTTGGCTAATAGGATTGATGGAAGAGGCAGTTTACTTGCTCGCTGTCGGATCCTTACAAGGCACCCTGACCTACGTCCACGATATCTCTGTCTCTTTCTCATGCGAATGACGGGGATTTGGGCCTTGTCGGGTGTCTGTAGAATATCCATCCGACTCGTTGAAGAAAAAATCTTCGTCCAATACGAGGTGAGTAGTTGCTGTCCTGATATCCAGAAGCTCTTTTTGGTCATAAAAGATGGTGGCAGAAACATGTTCAGAATAAATTACAAATAACGCGAAAAAACACACATAATAGTACAATTGGTTAGAGGGCCGTAAAACGGCGGCCATCTCCTCCGGCGCCATCATTATTCACTGCACCCTGGGACTCTCTCTGCACGTCATCCCTTCACTGCACCCCAGCGCTCTGTCTGTACCTCATCCCTTCACTGCACCCCAGGGCTCTTTCTGTACCTCATCCCTTCACTGCACCCCGGGGCTCTGTCTGTACCTCATCCCTTCACTGCACCCCAGGGCTCTGTCTGTACCTCATCCCTTCACTGCACCCCGGGGCTCTCTCTGTACCTCATCCCTGCACCCCGGGGCTCTCTCTGTACCTCATCCCTTCACTGCAGTGTCAGTGTGCTTGGGAAGGCACCTTTGGAAATTGCCCTGCGCACTTGATTTACACAGTGTTTTTCCTTAACAAAATTGGTCCACATTAAATCTACAGCACTCGTCAGCCTCAATAATGAATCCAGAATACATCATATCACTGATATCACTGAACGCTCACACTGCATGATGAGGTGTAATATAAAGACTGTATTATCCCTGTGGGGATATTGTGTGTGTGTGTGCGTGCGTGTGTTTGACTGTGCGTGTGCCTGTGCTCGTCCCTGTGCCTGTTCGCACACAGAATAAGAAAGGAGAGTGCATGCACATGTTTGTGCTATGTGTGGATACGTGTGCATGTCCGTGTATAATCACCTGTTGTGTACATTGTCATTCATTTGGTTTGAGCTCTCACTCTTCAGGTGTGGCAACCTCTCTGTCTCCTGAGAAACAGACACCTCTATCACTGTTCTCTGATTGTTTATGTCAATCCAGTTTTTATGAGACTTCATGCGTCCAAATCCCCATCCCCGCTGGCCTCACGGCCCTCAGTCTGCCTGGATGATTAGCTGTACATTAACGAGGTAATTTATATATGAGGGCCACTTCTTATGACCTCAGGTTTTCACTGCAGATTGCTGTGCCACTTCTCGTTCATTATCTATGTGTGTGTGGTGTTTATTCCCCTCAGAACACAGACACCATGAGAGAGAAACAAACACTGTAATTGTACGTCTCAAACAAATATACCCTTAACGAAGAGTAAAAAACAATAAGTGCCATTTGATCTTGTAACACCCTTCCATCTGCATGTAGAGTACGAAGGCGTAATGAAAAATACAGTCTCAATTTCAGATCCATTTGTTGTTATTTTGCTGTGGGCATTTGTATCAGATGGGGAGAATTAAGTAGTGGGATGAAAACAGTGGGTTGGAGAAACTGACGGAGGTGTGTTCTGTGTACTGATCACTGACTAGTTCTCTGTGTTAGAACAGAGTAGTAACCTGAGCTGACAACAATAGTACTCACTGACCAGGCCACAGTCTCAAACAATCCCACTTTTAGTCCAACTGAGACTTCTGAAAGAGTGTGTGTTGCATGCCTGCAGGCATATTTGAAGGTGTGTGTTTGTGTGTGTGTGTGTGTGTGTGTGTGTGTGTGTGTGTGTGTAAAGCTAGGACAGCAGAGTCCCTGCCCATCTTCCGAAAAACATCTGAAACCCTACCTCTTCAAAGAGTATCTTAAATAATCCCGCTGATAGCTACTTTATTGAGGAAAATGTACTTATTATGACTGTATGTGGTTGTCCCACCTAGCAATCCTAAGATGAATGCACTAACTGTAAGCCGCTCTGGATAAGAGAGTCTGCTAAATGACTAAATGACTAAAAAAATGTGTGTGTGTGTGTGTATACAGCATTGTGTCTGTGGTTTCTCCTTTGTGCTCCGCCTGGTTGTGGAGGCCAGTGGAGCCTGTTGTTGATGAGTTGGCCATCTGGGCTGAGGAGCAGACTGAGAGGTCATCCTACAGTAGCTCACTGACGGAGGAGGGTGTCATTAGACAATGTTCCTTACACTGTCCCTCCCTGCTCCTCTCAGCCCTGCCGCCCCCTCCTACCCCACCCAGCGGCCTCTCATTTGTGTCCCATCTCCAGGGCCAATCATATCCCCATTAGTCTTCATTTCTCTCTTTATGGCCTTCTCCTCCCGCTCTGCCCAATGAGCTCTGGCTTTTATTTTCCTCCCATTGGTTTTATCTACAGAATCGACAGGGCCTCCCTCTCCCCCTCCCCCTCTCCTCTCTCTCCCTCCCTCCCTCCCTCCCGATCAATTATTGACCTCCACAGGCAACACACACACACACACACACACACACACACACACTGACATCATTATCACCAATTACATAGCTATCTATTGTCAGCACAGCTCAATCTAGTGTCAATGTTTTTGGTTTCACTTTCTATGAATACCCTCTCAATTGCATGAACATACATTTATAATGCATTATACATAGCTTATAAGGTGTTATACCCATGTTTATAATGCATTATGAAGAGGTTATTCATTGTTTTTCTAACATGCCCTTACTGAGCAATTACAGTACATACTAAACAAACACTATCTGAGTGACATTGGCAATCAAGGCCGGGGTGGAATTAGTTTGTAGAGCAGAATTCAACTGTCTGTAAAAATACAATATACAACTCCAACAAGAACAAAAAGGGATGAGCAGCATCAGATTGCCTTGACAGTTCAACGACCCCCTAAATCCCACTTTTATGTTTAGCTCCAAATCAAATCAAATACAATAAATATCACATCTGCAACACAACAACAGTGAGTCATCAAAGCAAGGACATAGATGGAATGTTACAAATAAAAATAAAAAGATCTGAAACATGACAAATGTAAAGTAAATCAGGATATCCTGGAAACATTAAAAAACAAAACAAAATTATTTGCAGGTCAACGTGTTGAATTTTTCCAAGAACTTTTAACAAAACTACTCTAGCCAATGTTCTTGGACCATTTCCCTCTATCGCAGAGAGGCAGGTGAGTTTGTAGCCCCTGTAATATATAGTGGTTGATTAATTGGACAGGCTTTACCACAGCACTCTGGGCTGATGGCTGTAGTGGAAGCTGTGTAATGTGGATGTCATTTCAATGCTGCTTTAAGTGGGACTTTATTATAGGAAATAAAAGTAGCTGGTACTCTCATAAAGACACAAGTGGCTCTTAGTAGGAGTGGCATGTTTTAATCTTGTTCATGTGTTTTCCATTGCTCAGAGTTGTAGTGATGGTAGCTCTGGTGTTTCTCCAGTGTTGTTACAGTAATGGACCTCACTCTACTATCCATACTAAACAGGATACATTTGAAAATACTGACCACTATCCACCATTTATATCCACATGTAGAAACTCTACAACCATTAAATGTTGACAGTCGTATTATTTAGAGAGCTAATGGGTGGAATACTTTGGCTGTATGCTCCAACAGAAAGAGTGGAGGACTTTAACTTCCAATCATGTATCAATTACCTACAGTACAAACGCCACAAAGAGGAGGCTTCACAAGGACATGTTTTTGGTCTGAGAGTCTCTTGTGAGCTGAGCATTGAGATGAGGACACTTGGGATTGCTGAAAAGAGGAAATAACTACTACCTACAATATGTTTTTAAAGAAACTATTAATAAAACATGGGAAGTATCCTGGTGTAATGTTTTTGTATTTCCCCCCCCCCAATTTTGATCTTGTCTCATCGCTGCAACTCCCCAACGGGCAGCGAAGGTCGAGTCATGCATCCTCCGAAACATGACCCGCCAAACTGCGCTCCTTAACCCAGAAGCACCAATGCGTCAGAGGAAACGCTGTTCAACTGACGACCGAGGTCAGTCTGCAGGCGCCTGGCCCAACACAAGGAGTCGCTAGAACGCGATGAGCCAAGTAAAGCCCCCCCCGGCCAAACCCTCCCCTAACCCAGACGACGTTGGGACAATTGTGCGCCAATCAAGGCCGATTGTGACACAGCCCAGGATCGAACCTGGGTCTGTAGTGACGCCTCTAGCACTGTGATGCAGTGCCTTAGACCACTGCGCCACTCGGGAGGCCCACTGGTGTAACTTTTCTATCTGTAAACATAATAACACATTTCATCACAGTGCTACCAGTATTCCTTTATTATCTGGAGCCTATTGACTAGCCTAGAAGCCCCACTCCTTCATATATCCTTTATTACCATGTGTTGACAACACCTGAATGTTAGCCATTTCTCAGTCAAATCTGATTCAACAGGGAGTTGCTGACCACGTTGGGTGCCACAAACCCATTTGTATTGTTGAAGGAACATCCACTACTGTGATAAAAAACCCCTCCACACATCTACACATCTTGTTTCTGCTCCCACAATTACTGCAGGGCCTCCAATATTACATGGCCCCTGGACAGAGGGGACCTTTCCCACTCCGATAGACAAAGGAAATCAAAAACAGGGCTGAAAATAGAAAAGAAAACAAAGGCTAAACAGTAGGAAAATGAAGTGAAGACAAACACGATGTGTTGCGGATGGAGGATGGAGGATGGAGGATGAAGGATGGAGGATGGAGGATGAAGGATGGAGGATGGAGGATGGAGGATGCAGCCATTACAGTTTTTTTTTGATTGCTTAAGCACGATTTTCAAAACAGGGCCCTTGTTTTCAAAACACTACACACAATTAGCACAACCACACACCCAATTAGCAAAACACTACAGATCCTTTGCAAAATTAAACACTCTTGTAAAAACTATACACTTCTTTTTAAAAACCACACTTTGTTACCATATGAAACACACACGTTTCACATTACTATACTCTGTTTGCACGAGTTACACTCTGCTGTGATAAACCAAAAACACTTTTAGCACTTCTACTTCCCTATGATTAGAGTAGGCTACTATCAACAAAGTACAAATATAATGTAAATTCACCAAACACTACACAAGACCAATGTTGCAGACTGAAGAAACTCATTTATTTCTCAACACGCCCAAAATGTTGACATGGAGAGTCATAATACTGTAACCAAACGTCACTTTACGTATTGTAAGTTCAAAAAATTTAAAAAAAAAAAACTAGACATTGTCTCTTCGCCTAGCTGGATCTGGCCAGAGAATTTCATCAACATCGCAGGCAATGTTGTCATTAGCAAGACACCTTGGAAAGAAACGTCTTGAATGACGAATCCATCCTTGCATTGCTGCTACCTCCATCTGGTCACAGGCCTCCTCCATGGCTTGGATGAGGGGTACCTCAGGCTGGAGACGGAGATCATATACCTTCCACCGCCATGCCGAGAAAAACTCTTCTATAGGGTTGAGGAATGGAGAGTATGGTGGAAGATATAGGACGGTGAAATGTGGATGTTGCTGAAACCAGTTCTGAACCAGAGCAGAGCGGTGGAAAGACACATTGTCCCAGACAACAATGTATTGCATATGATCGATTTGATTTGCTGCTGTTATGTTGTGCAATTGGTCCAAGAATGTAAGTATGAGTGCTGTGTTGTAAGGGCCCATATGGGCATGGCGGTGGAGGACCCCATTCTGTGTAATGGCTGCACAGAGTGTTATATTACCCCCACGTTGCCCTGGGACATTGACTATAGCCCTGTGGCCAATGATGTTTCTTCCCCTCCTTCGTGTTCTCGTCAGGTTGAACCCAGCCTCATCTACGTAAATGAACTCATGCTGGATCTCCTCTCCATCCATTCGTAAAACTCTCTGAAAAACAGTGTCAGGCAAAATTGTGTAGTTCAGTGTAGATCTAGTATACATATTACAGTACAGTAAAAGATTATGAGACAGTATGCAAGATCACACTGCTAAAGTGAATACATACCTCTGCATAATCATGCCGCAGTCGTTTCACCCTTTCGGAATTGCGCTCGAAAGGCACTCGATAAATTTGCTTCATTTGAATATGTATTTTTTTTAGGATGCGTGCCAGTGTTGATGTTGAGACCTGATGGATATCGTTGAAAATGGCGTGGTTATTGACAATGTTAGCTTGGAGCTGCTTGAGTGTTATAGCATTGTTGGCCAAAACCATGTTTACTATCTCCCTCTCTTGCTGTTCTGTGAACATAGGAGGCCTTCCCCCTTGTCGTCCCTGACCCTCAATCCTATGTAGAAAAAAAACAGTATACAATAGTACAGTAATTTCACAGGAAAAGGTAACAGAAGTGCTGATAGTGCATAGAATATAGTACTGTAAGCAGTTACTGAAACCGTGCAGATGTTTTTGATATGATGATATTTTTACAATACCTATTTTCCAGTCGAAATGTTCTCATCACACTTGCCACTGTATATCGGCTTAGATTTGGCTGTACTCGCAGTCCAGCCTCCCTCAGCGTCAGGCCGTGGTTGACAATGTGGTCAACCAGTGTTGCGCGGATCTCATTTGTCAGATTCGGTCCTCTTTGAGCACCTTCTTGTCTTCCTCTTCCTCTTCCTCTTCCTCCCCTTCCTCCTCCTCCTCGTCCTCCTCCTCGTCCTCCTCGTTCTCCTCGTTCTCCTCCTCGTCCTCCTCCTCGTTCTCCTCCTCCTCCTCCTCCTCCTCGTCTTACTCTTTCTCTGACTCTTTCCATTGTGCTTGAAGACCGATGAACTCACCTGCTGCTTTTTATAGTGCTTATACACCTGATTGGTGTGTCTACAATTAAGCAAACGAGTGTTTGCACACCTGATGACTGTGTTGAACCAATTGGTTGGACGGTGTGGTAATTTGACAGTCAGTGCTTTGGTATTGCAAGGACGTGACTTCATGATAGATTTTTGTGTGTAATGTATGTTAACTGTGTTTAGTGTTTTGCAAATCACTGTGTGTAGAGTTTTGCAACAAGTGTAAGGTTGACAATGTGCTTATAGTTGTGCAAATATGGGCTGATGTTTTGCTTCTTGAGTGTAAGGTTTTGCTAATAGTGTACTACTTTTAATTTTAGTGTGTAAGCAATCCAAAAAAACTGTAATAAAGCAGTGTTCCCTTCCAGGGGGTAAGAGAGCGAGAGGCAGATAAGAGTGAGAATGACACTGCAGGTTGTTTGGGGTAATGGCAACTTGGCTGTTCTATTTGCTCTCTGTCGGTCGTTAAGGAGGAAACACAGAGAGGCCCCACAGCGCTTCTGATAGGACAGTGAGAGGATGATAGGATGTGTCTGGTTGGTTTCCCTCAGAGCCGCCAGCCTACAGGCGTCACAGGCGTCCAATGAGGACGCCTCAAGGTGCCATGGTTGACCACTGAGAATGACCCAAGGTGCCATCATTGACTAATGATGACGACCCAAAGCATCCCAGTGAAAACAATTGTATTCTTTCAATGGCTGCAGCCTAGTGAGCATCATACCTTTGTTTCTTAAATGGCTACCGGTGTGTGGAGTTTGTTGCTGAGAAACTGTGGCCTGTTTCAGAAAGAACCAATAGTTTCACTGAGTGTTTGTGTCTGTGTGTGCACGCAG
Source organism: Coregonus lavaretus (assembly GCF_964263955.1). NCBI lineage: Eukaryota > Metazoa > Chordata > Actinopteri > Salmoniformes > Salmonidae > Coregonus > Coregonus lavaretus. Next base: position 16,068,094 of record NC_140000.1, read on the forward strand.
GTACAGTGCATTCGGTAAGTATTCAGACCCCTTGACTTTTTCAACATTTTGTTACGTTACAGCCTTATTCTAAAATGGATACAATAAAAAATTTTCCTCATCAATCTACACACAATACCCCATTATGAAAAAGCGAAAACAGGATTTTTGAAATGTTTGCTAATTTATAAAAAAAAATACCCTAAGCACACAGCCAAGACAACGCAGGAGTGGCTTCGGGACAAGTCTCTGAATGTCCTTGAGAGGCCAAGCCAGAGCACGGACTTGAACCCAATCGAACATCTCTGGAGAGACCTGAAAATAGCTGTGCAGCGACGCTCCCCATCCAATCTGACAGAGCTTGAGAGGATCTGCAGAGAAGAATGGGAGAAACTCCCCAAATACAGGTGTGCCAAGCTTGTAGTGTCAGAATACTTATGTAAATATGATATTTCAGTTTTTTAATTTTTTTATAAATTTGCAAACATTTCTAAAAACGTGTTTTTGCTTTGTCATTATGGGGTATTGTGTGTGGATTGATGAGGGGGAAAAAAACAATTTAATCAATTTTAGAATAAGGCTGTAACATAACAAAATGTGGAAAAAGTCAAGGGGTCTGAATACTTTCCGAACGCACTGTATGTGCATCGGTGTGCACTTGTGTATATGTGCGTGTCATTGTGTGTGAACAATAACTAAACAAACTGCACCACTTCAAAGGTACAAAGAAGTAGTATAGGAAGAAAACCAATGAACAGGTGGTGGCGGCTGGATGAGGAAAAGTGCTTCTCTTCGCTTTAAACTTCTGTAACCGTTCTGTATCTTTTCAGGCCCAAATCAATCTGGGCAGTGTTCCAGGCCATTCAGAGAGAGCCCTAGAAGAGAAAGGAGTGTTCTGAGCAGTAGAGTGATGAATGAGTACTGTGAGAAAAAATTCGAAGAGCGCTTGTTTATTGAAGGAACATAATGTTCCATAAATTCCACCTCCACTTTCCGGCCCCTCAGATAACGTTTCACCAATTCAGCCGCAATTTCTCTGCTGATTAAAAGCCACTCACAACCACATAGCTTTGCTGGCAGACTCCAAGCAAGCACCTCTCTCTCTCTCTCTCTCTCTCTCTCTCTCTCTCTCTCTCTCTCTCTCTCTCTCTCTCTCTCTCTCTCTCTCTCTCTCTCTCTCTCTGTCTCTCTCTTCTAGCTTCCCTCACAACAAAACAGCTTTGCAAGCAAAAGCAAACACAACTCTCTCCCTCCTCCCTCCATTATCCCTCTTTCCTATCTCACTACTCTCCATACCTTCTCCTTACTCTCCATACCTTCTCCCTCCTCCCTCCATTATCCCTCTTTCCTATCTCACTACTCTCCATACTCATCTCCTTTATACCCCCCCTTCCCCTCGTATCGGTCCATCTCCTATCTGTCCTATCCTTCGTTCTTTTCTCCTGCTTTCCTACCCTCTCTTTCTTTCGTTTGTGTTTTAGGGCACAAACAAAACTATTTCCAGACAACTGTAGAATAGTGCAAATTAGTGAGCGAGCGAGCTAGTGAGTGAATGAGCGAGCGAGTGAGCAAGTGAGCGAGTGACTGATTGACTGACCGACTAACTGACTGACTATCTGACTACCCAGCCCTATTTACAGTATCCTACCCCAGTTAACCAGTCAGGCCCTCAGCAGATAAACCTATTTTTGGCCTGATCTACTCTCTGGCTTCTGTTTGATGTAATTTCATCCAGCCTGGCACAGAGAGCTCTCAAACAGCCACTGCCTAACCCATTCCATAGCCATGCCGAGAGACAATGATAGATCTTCACAGCTCTCTTCCACATATAAGCCATGGTGCTCATCTCACAATCTCCTTCACAAGTGACATACAGCCTGCCATAGCATGGCATGGGACAGACCCCACAGATTGCTACAGTAAGAGGAGATAAGGCTGGGTTAAGGTGGCCCTCCCCGGCCCCTCACTGTAGTCCCAGTGTCTTTATCAGTGTGATTAGACATCATACCCGACCTCGGGGCTCCAGTTCCCCTTCTACTCGTCTGTTCCAGAGAACATGTATAGAATAATAATGTGTCCATAAAAGCAGAGTAGTATCAGAGAGATTAAGTGAGATCAGCTGCAGACCTCTCACTGCTAAATAGCCTCTAATCACTCCTGGGATTGTCTTTCAGGTCTGCTCTTAAAGACGGGGAGAAGAAAACAGGAGAGAGAGAGAAGGGAGAGAGAGGGGGAGAAAGAGAGAGAGGGAGGGAAGAGTCAAAGCAATGGAAAAAGGGAGATTTAGAAACAGGTTCGATGTGAGGATGAATTCGGGTGCCTGTTGCAGAGTTGAAGTCTTCTGACTCTACACACACACACGCACATGCACACACACACACATACACACACACACACACACACACACACACACACACACACACACACACACACACACACACACACACACACACACACACACTCAAAAACGACACACTGAAGCAGATATTGATCTACCCACAACACACAATTAATTCATAAATAAATAAAATATTTTGCCTATCATTGATGCATGTTAAACAGTCCTACATTGCTTCAAAGGGTGAGCCAAAGTTAACTGTCAGGATCGCTTTCCCAAATGGCCTTTTCAGCCGAACCACTTTATGAAATCGATGGCCTGAATAAGAAGCAATTAATTGGCCTTGCTGTTCTCTGAGAAACTGCAGTAGCCTTCCTTTTCCTCACCATCTACTTCTTCCACAGCAGAGCTGCTCAATAGGAGCATGGGCGGCCATATTGAGAGAGAGAGCACCACACTGAGAGAGAGCTTTGTCCTTCCACCGAGCTCCAGCACTCCAGCGCCTCAACCTAACACTAATCTAACAGTGGCCCTTAATTGTTCAGATGAGCCCAGCTCAGATCTGAAGCTGGACAGTCACACATTCCCTCCCACAGAGAAAAGTGAGGTTGATAGCCATGGATGCCCATGCTCCCAAAGAGACCAAGAGGTTTAAGTCAAGTAGGTAATTCCCTCCCATGTTCTTTCTCCCTCATTCCCCCGTTGCTTCCAGATGACCAGCGGCATTATGTGAGGTTGGAAGTAGGCTGTTAACAGCAGTGGCGATTTCTTTTGAATTTGCATGGCCTCTCTCTCTCTCTCTCTCTCTCTCTCTCTCTCTCTCTTCTCCTTCATTTGTGAATAAATTAATTTGTTTAAAACTGTTCAACTATTGTCTTTCTCTCTCTTTGAGTCATCTACTTACCACATTTCATGCACTGCAGTGCTAGCTAGCCAGCTTTAGCTTTCAGTACTATATTAATTCTCTGATCCTTTGATTGTTTGGACAACATGTCAGTTCATGCTGCAACAGCTCTGATAGGCTGGAGGACGTCCTCCGGAAGTTGTCATAATTACTGTGTAAGTCTATGGAAGGGGGTGAGAACCATGAGCCTCCTAGGTTTTGTATTGAAGTCAATGTACCCAGAGGAGGATGTAAGATAGCTGTCCTCCGGCTGCACCATGGTGCTACTCTACAGAGTGCTGTTGAGGCTACTGTAGACCTTCATTGCAAAAAAAGTGTGTTTTTAATCAATTATTTGGTGACATGTGAATATATTTAGCATAGTTTTATCTAAAAACAAACTTTTTAAATGTTTCACTGTTTTTATTTTTATGAAATTCACTGAGGAGGATGGTCCTCCCCTTCCTCCGTGGAGCCACCACTGATTAACATGGGGTTAATACGCATTAATAAGGGTCATTCAGATGTGTTCTCATTAAGTTAAACTGGTTCAACCCACTGTACTGTATGTCAGAAGTGGCACACAGTGGTCAAAAGTATATCATTTTAAACAGGGTGAAAGATGTCACTGTGAGTGTAATTCCCAGAGTGCATTGCAGATTGTCATTTCACCGCCATAACAATCTCCTTGTTAATAATCATACCAATGCTCACATAATGACAGGTCAGCTTCTCCTCTCCCCTCAAGAGCAATTACAGCAAACAGCATTATGGATGAGAGGAGCAGTGGAAAACAACAGATCAAGTGTTCATTTAGTCTAGAGGCCTGCTGTTGCATTGTTGATGATGTCACCCTAATAGATTATCTAGGACAACTCTATGAAAACATGTAGTTAAATCATTAAAAACTGTTATGCATGGGGTTTGGCTAATCAATGTGTCCCTGTACCTTTTTCTCAAGGTGAATGTTTTTTCTCTCTTTTGTTATTGCACTGAATGTTCTCCTTCTGGATTAGTAAAGGTTCTTAAAGTTAGTTTACTTGAGGTAGCCATGTTTTGTGCTGTACCGATTTATCAGGGTGAATGTTTCTCTCCCCCCCTCTCTCTCTCTCTCTCTCTCTCTCTCTCTCTCTCTCTCTCTCTCTCTCTCTCTCTCTCTCTCTCTCTCTCTCTCTCTCTCTCTCTCTCTCTCTCTCTCTCTCTTGTTCTGGTACTGAATGTTCTTATCTGGAGATATTAAGGTTTTCACAGGTAGTTGGTTCACTTGAGGTAGCTGTGTTTTCTCTTTCTCAAGATTTACTTATTTGAGCGTGTGTGTCTCTGTGTTTGTGTGTATGTGTATGTGTGTGTGTGTGTGTGTGTGTATGTATGTGTGTATAGAGAGGGGAGTGAACTGGGTTGGGCTGGGGCAGACAGATGGCCAGATGGATCTCTGGATTAGGATTGTAACTGTAATGGCCCTGTAATTAAATGTACTAAAACATTTGGGTAAGACCACATACTGTTTCCTTTATGAAGAAACCACCAGCACCAGCACCAGCCACCTCCCCATGTGTGTGTCTGTGTGCGCGCGTGTGTGTGTTTGTGATAGGGGATGTGATTAGACTGATAAGTAGGCAGGTCATTGACAGGTCGCCACTCTTCAGGAGCGAGAAGACGGTGGATCAACTAGAAGCCTGGTTCCTCTACTGGAATGACAGAAGGAGATTGACAATGATGAGAGAAGTACATAGAAAGTATACAGCTGAATACACTGGCTCTGATGCAAATGATTGATCAGAAGTCACAACCAGTATCTAATTGACTAAGTCCTGCCAGCCTGCACTTTGCCACTTCCAGTGTGCATTTTCATCCACCTAGGACAGGGATGGACAACTTTGATGGGGGTGGAGGCCATACAAAAAACTGAACTCATCACAAGAGGCCACAGTGTCTCGTGGGTCTGCGAACCCAGATCAATACCCCCCACCCCCACCACCACCTTGCGAGCAAAACATTTTAGCGGGCCCCTCGTGACAGCAAAGATAATTATTTTTATATATACATTTTACGAACAGTCCCCTATCAGCATTTACTTACACCAGTATACCCCAGGGTTGTCATGATAACATCATGGCACACAAGACAAAGAGAAAAAATATTACAGTGAATAGAAAATGGACTAAAACGCTTTAGATGATCAAAATCGTCTTCAGTTTTGTTTTTGCAGATGACACAACAGCTGTTCAACACAAGTTTTGTAATTCCTGCTCTAGGGCCCACCTTTCTAATGGGTAAATGGCACTTTACTTTCTCAATCCAATCTTTGACACCACAGTCCCTGTGTGGTTTAGTTTAGTTTATGAGGATATCATTAGCTACTCCATGTGCAGCAGCTACTCTTTCTGGGGTGTCAGGGCGGTGTATGCGGTGAGCGAAGCCAAGCGCAGGACACCGAGCTACTGGCAGACAAACTTTACTAGCACAGTAATCAAAATACAAACAAAACCTCCAAACAGGGAGGAAACAAAATACGCATACACCCGAACGCTGCCGACCTCACGGAAAACAATCACACACAATAACCAATGAGTGACAGGGGGTTATAAAGGGAATACAATATAACATAATGGGAAACAGGTGAAAACAATCAGGACAAACTAGACAAACACCGAAACATAGATCGGTGGCAGCTAGTACACCGGGGACGACGAACGCCGAAGCCTGCCCGAGCAAGGAGGAGGGGCAGCCTCGGCTAATTCCATGACAGTACCCCCCCCCCTTGACGCGCGGCTCCAGCCGTGCATCGACCCCGGCCTCGGGGACGGCCAGGAGGACGCGGAGCAGGGCGAGTCGGATGACTCCGGTGGAAGTCCCTCAACATGGAGGGATCTAGGATGTCCCTCCTAGGGACCCAGCACCGTTCCTCCGGACTGTACCCCTCCCACTCCACGAGATACTGCAGGCCACCCATCCGACGCCTCGAATCCAAGATGGAACGGACTGATTACACCGGAGCCCCCTCGATGTCCAACGGGGGCGGAGGAGCCTCTCGTATCTCACTCTCCTGGAGTGGAGCAGCCACCACCGGCATGAGGAGAGACACATGGAACGAGGGGTTAATGCGGTAATTAATGGGCAGTTGTAACCTATAGCATACCTCGTTCAATCTCCTCAGGACTTTAAATGGCCCCACAAACCACCGACCCAGCTTCCGGCAGGGCAGGCAAAGGGGCAGGTTTCGGGTCGAGAGCCAGACCCGATCTCCCGGTGCATACACCGGAGCCTCACTGCGGTGGCGATCGGCGCTCGCCTTTTGCCGCCTGATAGCCCGCTGCAGATGGACATGCGCAGCGTTCCAGGTTTCTGCCGAGCGCCGAAACCACTCGTCCACCGCAGGGGCTTCGATCTGGCTCTGATGCCAAGGTGCCAGGACCAGCTGATAACCTAGCACACACTGGAAAGGCGTAAGGTTAGTGGAGGAGTGGCGGAGTGAGTTTTGGGCTATCTCTGCCCAGGGAATATATCCTGACCACTCCTCCTGCCGGTCCTGGCAATAGGACCTCAGAAACCTACCCACATCCTGGTTCACTCTCTCCACCTGCCCGTTACTCTCGGGGTGAAAACCTGAGGTAAGGCTAATCGAGACCCCCAGACGTTCCATAAACGCCCTCCAGACTCTAGAGGTGAACTGGGGACCCCGATCAGACACTATATAATCAGGCACCCCGTAGTGCCGGAAGACGTGTGTAAACAGGGCGTCAGCAGTTTGTAGGGCAGTAGGGAGACCTGGCATAGGAATGAGACGGCAGGCCTTCGAAAACCGATCCACAACGACCAATATCGTCGTGTTCCCCTGGGAGGGGCAAGGTCCGTGACAAAATCCACCGATAGGTGAGACCACGGCCGTTGTGGAACAGGTAGGGGTTGTAACTTCCCTCTGGGCAGGTGTCTAGGCGCCTTACACTGGGCGCACACCAAGCAGGAGGAAACATAAACCCTCACGTCCTTAGCTAAAGTGGGCCACCAGTACTTCCCACTAAGGCAGTGCACTGTCCGACCAATACCAGGATGACCAGAGGAGAGTGACATGTGAGCCCAATATATCAATCGATCGCGAACCTCGAGCGGCACGTACCTCCGACCCTTTGGACACTGTGGGGGAGTAGGATCGGTGCGTAACGCCCGCTCGATGTCCGCATCAACCTCCCACACCACCGGTGCCACCAGACAAGACTCCGGGAGTATGGGAGTGGGCTCAATGGACCTCTCCTCTGTGTCATGTAGTCGGGACAGGGCGTATGCCTTAGCGTTCTGTGACCCTGGTCTATAGGTGAGCTTAAATACAAATCGGGAGAGAAACATAGACCACCTTGCCTGGCGAGGGTTCAGCCTCCTCGCTGCCTGGATGTACTCCAGGTTACGATGGTCAGTCAGAATGAGAAAAGGGTGTTTAGCCCCCTCAAGCCAATGCCTCCACACCTTTAGGGCTTGAACCACAGCTAACAGCTCCCTGTCCCCCACGTCATAATTGCACTCTGCCGGACTGAGCTTCTTAGAATAGAAAGCACAGGGGCGGAGTTTAGGTGGCGTACCCGAGCGCTGAGACAGCACAGCGCCGATTCCAGCCTCGGACGCATCCACCTCAACTTGGAACGCCAAAGAGGGATCCGGATGTGCCAGCACCGGAGCCGAGGTAAACAGGTCCTTCAGATGTCTAAACGCCCTGTCCGCCTCAGCCGACCACTGCAGACGCACCGGACCCCCCTTTAGCAGGGAGGTAATGGGAGCTGCTACCTGTCCAAAGCCCCGGATAAACCTCCAGTAGTAATTGGCAAAACCCAAGAACCGCTGCACTTCCTTCACCGTGGTGGGAGTCTGCCAATTACGCACGGCAGAAATGCGGTCAATCTCCATCTCCACCCCTGACGCGGACAACCGATGTCCCAGGAAGGAGATGGACTCCTGGAAGAACCGCCTTCGCATACAGGTCATGCTCTAACAGTCTACCAAGCACTCGACGCACCAGGGACACATGCTCGGCTCGTGTAGCGGAGTATATTAGAATGTCATCAATATACATCACTACACCCTGTCCATGCAAGTCCCGGAAAATCTCGTCCACAAATAATTGGAAGACTGAAGGAGCATTGATTAAACCGTATGGCATGACGAGGTACTCATAGTGACCCGAGGTGGTACTGAATGCTGTCTTCCACTCATCTCCCTCCCTAATGCGCACCAGGTTGTACGCGCTCCTGAGATCCAATTTTGTGAAGAATCGCGCCCCGTGTAATGACCGTCATAATAGCAATCAGAGGGAGAGGATAGCTGTATTTGATTGTGATCTGATTGAGACCACGGTAATCAATACACGGGCGTAAACCCCCATCCTTCTTCTTCACAAAAAAGAAACTCGAGGACGCAGGGGAAGTGGACGGCCGTATGTACCCCTGTCTCAGAGATTCGGTGACGTATGTCTCCATAGCCGCCGTCTCCTCCTGAGACAGAGGATACACATGACTACACGGAAGCGCAGCGCCTACTTGGAGGTCTATCGCACAATCCCCCTGTCGATGAGGTGGTAATTGAGTTGCCTTCTTTTTACAGAAGGTGAGTGCCAAATCGGCATACTCAGGTGGAATGTGCATGGTGGGAACTTGGTTCGGGCTTTACACCGTCGTTGCCCCTACGGAAACACCTACACACCACCCGAAACACTGATCAGACCATCCCTTGAGAGCCCTCTGTTGCCATGAAATGTTGGGGTCATGAGATGTTAACCAGGGAAGCCCCAACACCACGGGAAACGCAGGAGAATCAATCAAATACAAACATAGTATCTCCTCATGGCCCTTCTGCGTTTTCATCCTGAGCGGCGCTGTGACTTCCCTAATCAATCCTGACCCCAAAGGGCGGCTATCTAGGGCATGGATGGGGAAGGGCACATCAACAGGTACAATAGGAATCCCTAACTTATAGGTGAATTGGCGATCGATAAAATTCCCAGTTGCGCCTGAATCTACTAGCGCCTTATGCTGGGAGTGAGGAGAAACCTCGGGAAACACAACTTTAATACACATGCGCAACAGAGAGCTCTGGGTGAGTTGGGTGCCTACTCACCTGGAATGACTCATCAGTGCGCTGCCTACCGCCTCGATTCCTAGGAGACCTTCCCCAGCACCGACCAGCAGTGTGTCCTCTGCGGCTATAGTTGGTGCAGGGGACGGCCTCCCTCCTGGTCTCTCTCCTGGTCTCCCTAGCACCAGCACCTCCGAGCTCCATAGGGGTCGGCTCGGAAGTGCTGGGGGATGGAATGTATGGCCCTGAATCCGGACGTCCGCGGGTAGTCAACAGGGTATCCAGGCGAATGGACATGTCCACCTGTTGGTCGAAGCTGAGGTTGGTGTCCCTGCAGGCCAATTCCCAACGCACGTCCTCCCTCAGGCTACATCTGTAGTGGTCGATGAGGGCCCTCTCATTCCATCCCGCGTTGGCAGCCAGCGTCCAGAAGTCCAGCGCGAACTCCTGTGTGCTCCTCCTCCCCTGTCTAAGGTGGAATGGATGCCCTCTGGTGGATGATCGAATACTGCCCTGAAGCGGCGGGTGAACTCCGCATAGTTGACAGTAGCGGCGTCTATTCCCCCCCACTCGGCATTGGCCCACTCCAGCACCTTGCCGGACAGACAGGAGATGAGGGCGGACACGCTCTCGTATCCCGAGGGCACCGGGTGGATGGTTGCTAGGTAGAGTTCAACCTGGAGCAGGAAACACTGACACCCGGCCGCTCTGCCATCATAAGCCCTCGGGAGCGAGAGCCGAATCCCACTGGACCCCGGAGGTGAAGCGATGGGCATCGCCGATGGTTGTGGTGAACGCCTAAGCCTGCCCGAGCAAGGAGGAGGGGCAGCCTCAGCTGATTCCGTGACATGGGGTAAACATAAAACTGACAAAAACCACTGACAAAGAAATGATCAGTCTATAATTTGAATGGTAGGTTTATTTGAACAGTGAGAGACAGAATAACAACAACAAAATCCAGAAAAACGCATGTCAAAAATGTTATAAATTGATTTGCATTTTAATGAGGGAAATAAGTATTTGACCCCTCTGCAAAACATGACTTAGTACTTGGTGGCAAAACCCTTGTTGGCAATCACAGAGGTCAGACGTTTCTTGTAGTTGGTCACCAGGTTTGCACACATCTCAGGAGGGATTTTGTTCCACTCCTCATTAAGGTTTCGAGGCTGACGTTTGGCACCTCGAACCTTCAGCTCCCTCCACAGATTTTCTATGGGTTTTATGTCTGGAGATTGGCTAGGCCACTCCAGGACCTTAATGTGCTTCTTCTTGAGCCACTCCTTTGTTAACTTGGCCGTGTGTTTTGGGTCATTGTCATGCTGGAATACCCATCCACGACCCGTTTTCAATGTCCTGGCTGAGGGAAGGAAGTTCTCACCCAAGATTTGACGGTACATGGCCCCGTCCATCATCCCTTTGATGCGGTGAAGTTGTACTGTCCCCTTAGCAGAAAAACACCCCCAAAGCATAATGTTTCCACCTCCATGGTTGACGGTGGGGATGGTGTTCTTGGGGTTAAAGGCAGCATTCCTCCTCCTCCAAACACGGCGAGTTGAGTTGATGCCAAAGAGCTCGATTTTGGTCTCATCTGACCACAACACTTTCACCCATCTCTCCTCTGAATCATTCAGATGTTCATTGGCAAACTTCAGACGGCCCTGTATATGTGCTTTCTTGAGCAGGGGGACCTTGCGGGCGCTGCAGGATTTCAGTCCTTCACGGCGTAGTGTGTTACCAATTGTTTTCTTGGTGACTATGGTCCCAGCTGCCTTGAGATCATTGACAAGATCCTCCTGTGTAGTTCTGGGCTGATTCCTCACCGTTCTCATGATCATTGCAACTCCACAAGGTGAGATCTTGCATAGAGCCCCAGGCCGAGGGAGATCGACAGTTCTTTTGTGTTTCTTCCATTTGCGAATAATCGCACCAACTGTTGTCACCTTCTCACCAAGCTGCTTGGCGATGGTCTTGTAGCCCATTCCAGCCTTGTGTAGGTCTACAATCTTGTCCCTGACATCCTTGGAGAGCTCTTTGGTCTTGGCCATGGTGGAGAGTTTGGAATCTGATTGATTGATTGCTTCTGTGGACAGGTGTCTTTTATACAGGGAACAAGCTGAGATTAGGAGCACTCCCTTTAAGAGTGTGCTCCTAATCTCAGCTCGTTACCTGTATAAAAGACACCTGGGAGCCAGAAATCTTTCTGATTGAGAGGGGGTCAAATACTTATTTCTCTCATTAAAATGCAAATCAATTTATAACATTTTTGACATGCGTTTTTCTGGATTTTTTTGTTGTTATTCTGTCTCTCACTGTTCAAATAAACCTACCATTAAAAATTATAGACTGATCATTTCTTTGTCAGTGGGCAAACGTACAAAATCAGCAGGGGATCAAATACTGTTTTCCCTCACTGTATACAGTAAAGTTAACCCATTACAGTCCAAGCCCTGTCTATGCCGGGGGACAGGGGTTCTACTACGCTATATGGACTTGTTTTAAGAAGGTCATACCAAGGATAATTTTGCTCATTGATTTTGAATTTAAAGACCCCTTGAAGTATCTACAAAAATTATAGAACAATAATTTGATTAAACATTTAATTAGCCCATGCAAACACACTGAATAACAGATTCACTACATGGAACAACAGATAGCCCCCCCAAAAAAATCTGAAGGAAGTTTTTTCGGAAGTGTCTGTACTACAATATATCTGATAGATATAAGAAAGATCAGGAAACATTTGTCTTTTTCTTTTTACATGTATTTAACCCCTCATTTTTGGCACTAAACAGTCTCCATATATACTTCCATAATTGTTTTCAACTGGTAACAGGGGACATTCAGACGAGTCTTGTGAGGCCTGAATGTACATGTTAGTGAGAGTCTCACCTTTCCACAGAGGGGTCATATTCGTGTGTAGCCCAAACTGTTCGGACGCTACAGACAGAAGTTGGCAGATCGGCTTTACCGACTTCAGACCACTCACAAGACGATTGAAGAGGGTTGTAGAGCAAAAGTCTAATCTTTCCAAAATAGTTTGTAGGCCAAACCGTTCTGACGCTACAGACGATTTTGTTTGAAGACCGATTTTCGGGATGTCTCATGGTTGCTCTAGCTCGGTCACCTTTCACAGCAGATGTGGAAATGCGACATCAGCAGGTGCGGTGGATTGAGACGCATTCAATGCAAAAAAACAGATATCTCTAATTTAAACGGACAGATTTCTATGGGGATTTTTTTATTATGCTAATTATATTTCCAGCAGGGTGCGGACATCGACTCTAGGGGGTTTAAATTAGATCTTTAGAAAGAGGAGAGGCGCTGTGATACAATATGTTTTTTAATCTGTTTTTTAAAGCTGAACTTGCGTTTAGCCTGAGTAACTTCTGGTGGCAGAGCATTCCATGATGACATGGCTCTATATATAAATGAGTGACACATTAAATCTGTTTTTGGTTTGGGTACAGTGAAGAAACCCATAGTAGCGTGTCTGGTGGGGTATGTATGTCTGTTTGAAGTATATGAAAGTAGATCATACAAGTGGTAAGGAATTTTCAACACACAAATGTTTCTTAAAAACAAAATGTATCCTCAAACCTCAACCATGAAAGACTATCATGCATGTTGTTGATGTTAGTTCCATGTGTGCAGTTAAGGGCAAGGCGCGCTGCTTTGTTTTGAGCCAGCTGCAGCTTTGCTAGGTCTTTCTTTGCTGCACCTGACCAAATTACCGGACAGTAGTCAAGATGAGACAAGATCAGAGCCTGAACAACTAGTATAGTTGAACTTAGTGTCAAAAACGCGAAACAGACAGTGCCTTCAGAAATATTAATACTTCTTGGCTTATTCCACGTTGTTGTGTTGTAACCTGAATTCAAAATGGATTAAATATTTTTTTCTTCTCACCCATATACACACAATACCCCATAATGACAAAGTGAAAACATGTTGTTAGAAATGTTTGCAAATTGACAGAAATATCTCATTTACATAAGTATTCACACCCCTTGAGTCAATACTTTGTAGAAGCCACTTTGACAGCTTTTACAACTGTGAGTCTTTCTGAGTAAGTCTCTAAGAGCTTTCCACAACTGGATAGTGCAACATTTGCCCATGATTATTTTCAAAATTCTTCAAGCGCTGTCAAATTGGTTGTTGATCATTGCTACACAACCATTTTCAGGCGATTTAAGTCAAAACTGTAACTTGGCCACTCAGGAACATTCACTATCTTCTTGGTAAGCAACTCCAGTGTAGATTTGGCCTTGTGTATTAGGTTATTGTCCTGCTGAAAGGTGGAATCTGAAATCTGTCTGGTGGAAAGCAGACTGAACCAGGTTTTCCACAAGGATTTTGCCTGTGCTTAACTCAATTCTGTTTCTTTTATCCTAAAAAACTCCCCAGTCCTTAATGATTACAAGCGTACCCATAGCATGATGTAGCCACCAAAGTGAAATTATGGAGAGTGGATTTTCCCCAAACATAACACTTTGTATTCAGGACAAAAAGTTAATAGCTTTTGCTGTATTACTTTAGTGTTTTGTTGCAAACAGGATGCATGTTTTGGAATATTTGTATTATGTACAGGCTTTCTTTTTTTCAATCTGTCAATTAGGTTAGTATTGTGGGGTAACTGCAATGTTGTTGATCCATCCTCAATTTTCTTCTATCACAGCAATTAAACTCTGTAACTGTTTTAAAGTCACCATTGGCCTCATGATGAAAACACTGAGTGGTTTATTTCCTCTCCTGCTACTGAGTTAGGAAGGACGCCTATGTCTTTGTAGTGACTGGGTGTATTGATACACCATCAAAGTGTAATACACTTTACAAACGCCTCACACCGCGTTGCTGCTGCCACTCTAACCTGCACGCACGACCCACGTGGAGGTCCAGGTCTCCGGCAGCCTCTGGAACTGCCATTCTGCGACAAACAAGGCAGAGTTAATCTCAGCCTATGCTACCCTCCAGTCCCTCGACTTCTTGGCGCTGACGGAAACATGGATTACCACTGAAAACACTGCTACTCCTACTGCTCTCTCCTCGTCTGACCACGTGTTCTCGCATACCCCGAGAACATCTGGTCAACGGGGTGGTGGCACAGGAATCCTCATCTCTCCCAAGTGGACATTCTCTTTTTTTTCCCTGACCCATCTGTCTATCTCCTCATTTGAATTTCATGCTGTCACAGTCACTAGCCCATTCAAGCTTAACATCCTTATCATTTATCGCCCTCCAGGTTCCCTTGGAGAGTTCATCAATGAGCTTGACGCCTTGATAAGTTCCTTTCCTGAGGATGGCTCACCCCTCACAGTTCTGGGTGACTTTAACCTCCCTACGTCTACCTTTGACTCATTTCTCTCTGCCTCCTTCTTTCCACTCCTCTCCTCTTTTGACCTCACCCTCTCACCGTCCCCCCCTACTCACAAGGCAGGCAATAGATGCTGTTCTTCTACTAATCTCACTGCAACTCCCCTCCATGTCTCCGACCACTACTTTGTATCCTTTTCTCTCTCGCTCTCCTCCAACACTACTCACTCTGCCCCTACTCAGATGGTAATGCGCCGTCGCAACCTTCGCTCTCTCTCTCCCGCTACTCTCTCCTCTTCTATCCTATCATCTCTTCCCTCTGCTAAATCCTTCTCCCTCCAATCTCCTGATTCTGCCTACTCAACCCTCCTCTCCTCCCTTTCTGCATCCTTTGACTCTCAATGTCCCCTATCCTCCCGGCCGGCTCAGTCCTCCCCTCCTGCTCCGTGGCTTGACGACTCATTGCGAGCTCACAGAACAGGGCTCCGGGCAGCCGAACGGAAATGGAGGAAAACTAGACTCCCTGCGGACCTGGCATCTTTTCACTCCCTCCTCTCTGCATTTTCTTCCTCTGTTTCTGCGGCTAAAGCCACTTTCTACCACTCTAAATTCCAAGCATCTGCCTCTAACCCTAGGAAGCTCTTTGTCACCTTCTCCTCCCTGCTGAATTCTCCTCCCCCTCCCCCCCTCCTCCCTCTCTGTGGATGACATTTACATTACATTTTACATTTTAGTCATTTAGCAGACGCTCTTATCCAGAGCGACTTACAGGAGCAATTAGGGTTAAGTGCCTTGCTCAAGGGCACATTTACGTCATTTAGCAGACGCTCTTATCCAGAGCGACTCACAAATTGGTGCGTTCACCCTATAGCCAGTGGGATAACCACTTTACAATTTTGGGGGGGGGGGGGGGGGGTAGAAGGATTACTTTATCCTATCCCAGGTATTCCTTAAAGAGGTGGGGTTTCAAATGTCTCCGGAAGGTGGTGAGTGACTCCGCTGTCCTGGCGTCGTGAGGGAGCTTGTTCCACCATTGGGGTGCCAGAGCAGCGAACAGTTTTGACTGGGCGAGCGGGAACTATGCTTCCGCAGAGGAAGGGGAGCCAGCAGGCCAGAGGTGGATGAACGCAATGCCCTCGTTTGGGTGTAGGGACTGATCAGAGCCCGAAGGTACAGAGGTGCCGTTCCCCTCACTGCTCCATAGGCAAGCACCATGGTCTTGTAGCGGATGCGAGCTTCAACTGGAAGCCAGTGGAGTGTGCGGAGGAGGGGGGTGACGTGAGAGAACTTGGGAAGGTTGAACACCAGACGGGCTGCGGCATTCTGGATGAGTTGTAGGGGTTTAATGGCACAGGCAGGGAGGCCAGCCAACAGCGAGTTGCAGTAGTCCAGACGGGAGATGACAAGTGCCTGGATTAGGACCTGTGCCGCTTCCTGTGTAAGGCAGGGTCGTACTCTCCGGATGTTGTAGAGCATGAACCTGCAGGAGCGGGTCACCGCCTTGATGTTGGCGGAGAACGACAGGGTGTTGTCCAGGGTCACGCCTAGGCTCTTCGCACTCTGGGAGGAGGACACAGCGGAGTTGTCAACCGTGATGGCGAGATCATGGAACGGGCAGTCCTTCCCCGGGAGGAAGAGCAGCTCCGTCTTGCCAGGGTTCAGCTTGAGGTGGTGATCCGTCATCCATACTGATATGTCTGCCAGACATGCAGAGATGCGATTCGCCACCTGGTTATCAGAAGGGGGAAAGGAGAAGATTAGTTGTGTATCGTCAGCGTAGCAATGATAGGAGAGGCCATGTGAGGATATGACAGAGCCAAGTGACTTGGTGTATAGGGAGAATAGGAGAGGGCCTAGAACTGAGCCCTGGGGGACACCAGTGGTGAGAGCACGTGGTGCGGAGACAGCTTCTCGCCACGCCACTTGGTAGGAGCGACCGGTCAGGTAGGACGCAATCCAGGAGTGAGCCGCGCCGGAGATGCCCAGCTCGGAGAGGGTGGAGAGGAGGATCTGATGGTTCACAGTATCAAAGGCAGCAGACAGGTCTAGAAGGACAAGAGCAGAGGAGAGAGAGTTAGCTTTAGCAGTGCGGAGAGCCTCCGTGACACAGAGAAGAGCAGTCTCAGTTGAATGACCAGTCCTGAAACCTGACTGGTTTGGATCAAGAAGGTCATTCTGAGAGAGATAGCAAGAGAGTTGGCTAAAGACGGCACGCTCAATAGTTTTGGAAAGAAAAGAAAGAAGGGATACTGGTCTGTAGTTGTTGACATCAGTGGGATCGAGTGTTGGTTTTTTGAGAAGGGGAGCAACTCTCGCTCTCTTGAAGACGGAAGGGACATGGCCAGCGGTCAAGGATGAGTTGATCAGCGAGGTGAGGTAGGGGAGAAGGTCACCGGAGATGGTCTGGAGAAGAGAGGAGGGGATGGGGTCAAGCGGGCAGGTTGTTGGGCGGCCTGCAGTCACAAGTCGCAGGATTTTATCTGGAGAGAGAGGGGAGAAAGAAGTCAAATCATAGGGTAGGGCAGTGTGAGTAGGACCAGCAGTGTCATTAGACTTAACAAACGAGGATCGAATGTCGTCAACCTTCTTTTCAAAGTGGTTGACGAAGTCATCCACAGAGAGAGAGGAGGGGGGGGGGGGGGGAGGATTCAGCAGAGAGGAAAATGTGGCAAAGAGATTCCTAGGGTTAGAGGCAGATGCTTGGAATTTAGAGTGGTAGAAAGTGGCCTTAGCAGCAGAAACAGATGAAGAAAATGTAGAGAGGAGGGAGTGAAAAGATGCCAGGTCGGCAGGGAGTTTAGTTTTCTTCCATTTCCGCTCCGCTGCCCGGAGCTCTGTTCTGTGAGCTCGCAATGAGTCATCAAGCCACGGAGCTGGAGGGGAGGACCGAGCCGGCCGGGAGGATAGGGGACACAGAGAGTCAAAGGATGCAGAAAGGGAGGAGAGGAGGGTTGAGGAGGCAGAATCAGGAGATTGGAGGGAGAAGGATTGAGCAGAGGGAAGAGATGATAGGATGGAAGAGGAGAGAGTAGTGGGAGAGAGAGAGCGAAGGTTGCTGCGGCGCATTACCATCTGTGTAGGGGCAGAGTGAGTAGTGTGGGAGGAGAGCGAGAGAGAAAAGGAAACAAAGTAGTGGTCGGAGACATGGAGGGGAGTTGCAGTGAGATTAGTAGAAGAGCAGCATCTAGTAAAGATGAGGTAAAGCGTATTGCCTGCCTTGTGAGTAGGGGGGGACGGTGAGAGGGTGAGGTCAAAAGAGGAGAGGAGTGGAAAGAAGGAGGCAGAGAGAAATGAGTCAAATGTGGACATAGGGAGGTTGAAATCCCCCAAAACTGTGAGGGGTGAGCCATCCTCAGGAAAGGAACTTATCAAGGCGTCAAGCTCATTGATGAACTCTCCAAGGGAACCTGGAGGGCGATAGATGACAAGGATATTAAGCTTAAATGGGCTAGTGACTGTGACAGCATGGAATTCAAATGAGGAGATAGACAGATGGGTTAGGGGAAAAATTGAGAATGTCCACTTGGGAGAGATGAGGATTCCTGTGCCACCACCCCTCTGACCAGATGCTCTCGGGGTATGCGAGAACACATGGTCAGACGAGGAGAGAGCAGTAGGAGTAGCAGTGTTTTCAGTGGTAATCCATGTTTCCGTCAGCGCCAGGAAGTCGAGGGACTGGAGATTAGCATAGGCTGGGATGAAGTCAGCTTTGTTGGCAGCAGAACGGCAGTTCCAGAGGCTGCCTGAGACCTGGAACTCCAGGTGTGGGGTGCGTGCAGGGACCACCAGGTTAGAGAGGCAGCAGCCACGCGGTGTGGGGCGTTTGTGTAGCCTGTGCAGAGAGGAGAGAACAGGGATAGGCAGAGGCATAGTTGACAGGCTGTAGCAAATGGCTACAATAATGCAGAGGAGATCGGAATGAAATGAACTAAACATCTGGGAGAGTAGAGAGCAGGGCCTCCCTCACCAAAAACTTCTACCTCAGAAACTATAATTGTTTCACTGAACCACCCGAACAAAAACTCTACCAACTTCCACCTTTAGAAATCAGAATTGTTGTGAACCACAGCGGTTCAATGTTTAAAGGAATAGACTCAACCCACTTTATTCAGCTAGCTAACTATGACACCATAGCTAACTAGCATGCTAGCATCCAAAAACACACAGTTTAGCACCAACACTTGGTCACAACAAACCACCAATAGTGTGTTAACACACTAAGCAGATAATTCGTGTCCGTGTCTGTTGGCTAGCTAGCAATGGCCACTGTGTTGACCTTGTTTGAAGAACGGCTAGCTAGCTAGCTTCGTGCTACCCCCGGCACCGCCGAAAAACAATGCCAACCCACAGTAACTACCCACAACAGCCCACGATGCCTAGCTATGACGCCATAGCTAACTAGCATGCTAGCATCCAATAACACACAGTTTAGCACCAATACTTGGTTACAACAAACTACCAAGAGTGTGTTAACACACTAAACAGATAATTCATGTCCGTGTCTAGTTGCTTTCGTAACGCAGCAAAAATTAAACGTTGGCTAGCTAGCACATTAACATTGGAAACAACTCTCCACCGTTGCACTAAACAGATAATTACCAATAAACGTTACCAGTAGCTACCCGCTAGCTAGCTAGCATACCAAGAGTGTGTTAACACACTAAACAGATAATTCATGTCCGTGTCTAGTTCCTTTCATAACGAAGCAAAAAAATTAAACGTTGGCTAGCTAGCACATTAGCTAGCACATTAACATTGGAAACCACTCTCCACCATTGCACTAAACAGATAATTACCAATAAACGTTACCAGTAGCTACCCGCTAGCTAGCTAGCCTCGTGCTTCGCCGGGCTCCGCCGTAACAATACTTAAACAATACGTAAACAATACTTACCTACAATAATTGCCTACGGAAACCTACAATAACTACCTAACTAACAACCTAAATAAACTACCTACCTACGATCTAAATACATGGTTTAAGCTTTACTCAACACCATATGAGAAGCCAAGCTTACCTCCTGCTAGAGAAAACACAACCTCTCCAAAAGAAGGTTGACAACATCCGATCCTCGTTTGTTAAGTCAAATGACACTGCTGGTCCTGCTCACACTGCCCTACCCTATGCTTTGACTTCTTTCTCCCCTCTCTCTCCAGATCAAATCTTGCGACTTGTGACGGCCGGCCGCCCCACAACCTGCCCGCTTTACCCTATACCCTCCTCTCTTCTCCAGACCATTTCCGGAGACCTTCTCCCTTACCTCACCTCGCTCATCAACTCATCCTTGACCGCTGGCTATGTCCCTTCCGTCTTCAAGAGAGCGAGAGTTGCACCCCTTCTCAAATAACCTATACTCGATCCCTCCGATGTCAACAACTACAGACCAGTATCCCTTCTTTCTTTTCTCTCCAAAACTCTTGAGCGTGCCGTCTATAGCCAACTCTCTTGCTATCTCTCTCAGAATGACCTTCTTGATCCAAACCAGTCAGGTTTCAAGACTGGTCATTCAACTGAGACTGCTCTTCTCTGTGTCACGGAGGCTATCCGCACTGCTAAAGCTAACTCTCTCTACTCTGCTCTTGTCCTTCTAGACCTGTCTGCTGCCTTTGATACTGTGAACCATCAGATCCTCCTCTCCACCCTCTCCGAGTTGGGCATCTCCGGCGTGGCTCACTCTTGGATTGCGTCCTACCTGACAGGTCGCTCCTACAAAGTTGCGTGGCGAGAATCTGTCTCCGCACCACGTGCTCTCACCACTGGTGTCCCCCAGGGCTCAGTTCTAGGCCCTCTCCTATTCTCGCTATACACCAAGTCACTTGGCTCTGTCATATCCTCACATGGCCTCTCCTATCATTGCTATGCAGACGACACACAACTAATCTTCTCCTTTCCCCCTTCTGATAACCAGGTGGCGAATCGCATCTCTGCATGTCTGGCAGACATATCAGTGTGGATGACGGATCACCACCTCATACTGAACCTCGGCAAGACGGAGCTGCTCTTCCTCCCGGGGAAGGACTGCCCGTTCCATGATCTCGCCATCACGGTTGACAACTCCGTTGTGTCCTCCTCCCAGAGTGCAAAGAGCCTTGGCGTGACCCTGGACAACACCCTGTCGTTCTCTGCTAACATCAAGGCGGTGACCCGATCCTGTAGGTTCATGCTCTACCTCATTCGGAGAGTACGACCCTGCCTTACACAGGAAGCGGCACAGGTCCTAATCCAGGCACTTGTCATCTCCCGTCTGGATTACTGCAACTCGCTGTTGGCTGGGCTCCCTGCCTGTGCCATTAAACCCCTACAACTCATCCAGAATGCCGCAGCCCGTCTGGTGTTCAACCTTCCCAAGTTCTCTCACGTCACCCCGCTCCTCCGCACACTCCACTGGCTTGCAGTTGAAGCTCGCATCTGCTACAAGACCATGGTGCTTGCCTACGGAGCTGTGAGGGGAATGGCACCTCCGTACCTTCAGGCTCTGATCAGTCCCTACACCCAAATGAGGGCATTGCGTTCATCCACCTCTGGCCTGCTGGCCCCCCTACCTCTGCGGAAGCACAGTTCCCGCTCAGCCCAGTCTAAACTGTTCGCTGCTCTGGCACCCCAATGGTGGAACAAGCTCCCTCACGACGCCAGGACAGCGGAGTCACTCACCACCTTCCGGAGACACTTGAAACCCCACCTCTTTAAGGAATACCTGGGATAGGATAAAGTAATCCTTCTACCCCCCCTTAAAAGAATCATATTGTAAAGTGGTTATCCCACTAGCTATAAGGTGAATGCACCAATTTGTAAGTCGCTCTGGATGAGTGTCTGCTAAATGACGTAAATGTAAATGTAAATGTAATTAATAACTTTACCATGCTCAAAGGGATATTCAATGTCTGCTTTTGTTTTTTACCCATCTACCAATAGGTGCCCTTCTTTGCAAGGCATTGAAAAACCTCCCTGGTCTTTGTGGTTGAATCTGTGTTTGAAATTCACTGCTCGACTGAGGGATGTTACAGATAATTGTATGTGTGGGGTACAGAGATGAGGTAGTCATTCAAAAATATTTTTTTACACTTTTATTGCACACACAGAGTCTATGCAATTTATTAGTGACCTGTTAAGCCCATTCTTACTCCTGAACTTATTTAGGCTTGCCGTAACAAAGAGTTTGAATACTTATTGACTCCAGACATTTCAGCTATTACATTTTTATGAATTTGTAACAATTTTGAAAAACATAATTCAACTTTGACATTATGTAGGCCGCTGACATAAAATCTCAATTTAATGCATTTTAAATTCAGGCTGAAACACAACAAAATGTGTAAAAATCAAGGGGTGTGAATACTTTCTGAAGGCACTGTACCTCTACCCATCTTCCTAACAACTTTGTCAATATGACTTGACCATGATAACTGACCATCCAATGTTACTCGTAGGAGTTCAGCTTCTTCAACTAGGTCTAAGAGAATGCTTTGAACCAAATACAATTATTTTGGTTTTAGTTTATTGTTAATGACCCATTCTGACACTAACTGTAACTCCTTACTTGGAGTCTCAGTGAGCTCACTGTAGTTGCTGAAGAGAAGTGTGTGCAATCATCAGCATACATAGTCATTTTAGCTTCTTGTAAGATAAGTGGCAAATCATTTGTAAAAATAGAGAAGAGTAACAGCCCAAGGGATACCCCACTGTACATGATGTTACATTTTAGTAATTTAGCAGATGTTCTTATCCAGAGCGACTTACATTATTGAGGTCAAACATTGTTCATACTGGTTCCACTTGGGAATCGAACCCACAACACTGGCATTGCAAGTGCCATGCTCTACCAACTGAGCTACATGGGACATGTTATTGAAGCTTCTATCAAATAACACTTATTTTGGATAGGTAACTCTCCAACAGTGGAGGCTCCTCAGAGAAGGAAGGGGAGGACCATCCTCCTCAGTGAATTTCATAAAAATTGTAGAACATTTAAAAAGTTATCCTTTTTAGATAAAACTATACTAAATATATTCACATGTCACCAAATGAGGCTCATGGTTCTCACCCCCTTCCATAGACTTACACAGTAATTATGACAACTTCCGGAGGAGGTCCTCCAGCCTATCAGAGCTCTTGCAGCATGAACTGACATGTTGTCCACAAACGAAACGATCAGAGAATTAATCTAGTACTGAAAGCACAAGCTACAGCTAGCTATTTGAGTAGTTGACTCAGAGAGAGAAAGATAATAGTTTAACAGTTTTTAACAAATTCATTTCTTCCAAAATGAAGGAGAAGCAATAGAACGATAGAGAGAGATTTCGTCATTGTTTTTCACTTTCAGTTTCACTTACTTAGCTAGAAAACTAGCTAGTTTAGCCTACTCAAACACCCAGCTCAATCAGAGGGATACTATGTTAGCTAGCTGGCTATGACTATCCAACACAACACTAGAACTCTTCGAAGTCAAGTTAAGCTTTTGGTTTTACTAATTTATTGCCACTGGGGCCCGCTGGTGTAAGTGCTAAACTGCTTACTGACTACAACATTACTGCATGATTGTAGCGGGTTTACTAAAGGATTAGTTTTATTAGCTATGTTGACTATGATGTTACTTTAGCTAATATGGTGACAACGATGTAGGCTGTGTGTAGCGGTTGTAGGCTGTGTGTAGCGGTCATGATGTGGTTTGGAAAGTTTTTTTTGCCTGGTCACATACAGCTGATGTGTTGTGCATTGAAGTCCACAAGCGAAGGGAAAAGGTGAGAGGAGGAGAGCGCATAGATGGGAGAAGGAATACAACGTGGCTGTTAAGCGTGATCAGAGGTATATTCATTTGGCCAATTCTGTTGAAAAACGTTTCTTAAACGGAAGCAAACTCTCGTTTGCAACTGTTGGACTAATGATTGCACCCCAAGAGTGTGCAAGGCGGTATTGAATGTGTCACTGTCTTTCCATGTGTCACTGTCTGTCACCTCAACATTTTCTCTGGACCTGTGTGCACCTACATTATAAACTTTCATTCATAGGCTAGGTTGTAGCAACCATGATGGGTATAGGGAAAATTTGAGCATCATGTAGTAGCCTAAACCTATCGCTGTTACATTGAACTGGGTGAATGGAATATGAATGACAGTCATCCAATATGCTGTAATAGAAATAAGGCCATGTATATGAAAAACAAAAAAATCGTCCTCCCTCATCTTAAACGTCACTGACCGCCACTGCTCTCCAACCATGTGATGGCAGGTGATGTAAAACCATAACAAGTGAGTTTTTATACTAACAATTAATGATCAAAAACAGCAAAGGCTGCACTGAAATCCAACAATACAGCTCCAACTATCATCTTATTATCCATTTAGCCAATCATCAGTCATCTGAGTCAGTGCAGTACAAGTTGAGTGCCCTTCCCTATATGCATGCTGAAAGTCAGTAGTTAACATGTGCTTTGAAAAATTGCATTGTATTTGTTCAAACACAAATTTCTCCATCCGTTTACTAAGAACAGACAGCAATGTGGAGAATGTGATAGCAGTAAATGACTGGTATAGTCAGTGTGTGTGGGGGAATAGTTTAATCAATTTGTTTGTCCGTCACCTTTTGGAGTGGCTGCCCATCCCTTACTTCAAAGCAAACTTTAGTGAGTTACGGGATTTCAAAACCAAAAACAACCTCTGAAAAAGAGGAAAAATAAAAAGGAGACAGACACACAGAGACACAGACACACAGAGACACAGAGACACACAGAGACACAGAGACACAGAGACACAGAGACACACAGAGACACAGAGACTAACAGAGATACAGAAACACAGAGACACACAGAAACACAGAGACACACAGAGACACAGAGACACACAGAGACACAGAGACACAGAGACACACAGAGACACACAGAGACACAGACACACAGACACACAGAGACACAGACTCACACAGAGACACATACCCACAGACACAGAGACACAGAGACACAGAGCGGAGGGAAGGATTAAGCTGTTTAGGAGAGAAATGATACAGACCTCAGAGAAGGTGAAGGGTGTCGAGGAGAGGGTGGAATATCACAGAGGGGATGGAAGAGAAGGAAGGAAGGGAAAGAGGGGAGGGAGATGCAGGCGGGACGGCAGAGAGAAGAGAAGAAAGGAGGAGAGGGAGCGGTTGACTAACGCAGTGATAACATTTCACCACACAGCTGAAGGTGAACCGTCATCACCTTAACAAAAGCCAGCGGGAGCCTGTCTTTCCATGTGTCTGTCCATGTGGGAGTTTGTCAGCACAGTGTGAGATTATTGCAATGGGTGAGAAGAATGACGTAATTCGACCTGTGATGGCAGGTGTGTGCGTGTGTGTGTGTGCATGTCTTGAGTGATGTTGTAAACTAAACTCTAATGTCCTTTTCCACTTCAATACATTTGGGAAACTGGCATTAAAGTGTGTGTGGCAAAGGACTATAATGCTATAACGCCATTATTATATTCATATCCTACATATCCACTCCATGTTGTGCATATGGTGTTTTGTTTATAGCCTACTTTCAGCAAACAATTATACACTATATATACAAAAGTATATGGACACCCCTTCAAATTAGTGGATTCGGCTATTTCAGCCACACCTGTTGCTGACAGGTGACGAGCACACAGCCATGCAATCTCCATAGACAAACATTAGCAGTAGAATGGACTTACTGAAGAGCTCAGCGACTTTCAACGTGGCACTGTCATAGGATGCCACCTTTCCAAAGAGTCAGTTCGTCAAATTTATGCCCTGCTAGAGCTGCCCCGGTCAACTGTAAGTGCTGTTATTGTGAAGTGAAAATGTCTAGGAGAAACAAAGGCGCAGCTGCGAAGTGGTAGGCCACACAAGCTCACAGAACAGGACTACTGAGTGCTGAAGCGCGTAGCCCGTAAAACTCGTCTGTCTTCGGTTGCAACACTCACTACCGAGTTCCAAACTGCCCCTGGAAGCAACGTCAGCACATGAGCTTCATGAAATCGTTGGTAGCTTCATGAAATTGATTTCCATGGCAGAGCAGCCGCACACAAGCCTTAGATCACCATGCGCAATGCCAAGTGTCGGCTGGAGTGGTGTAAAGCTTGCCGCCATTGAACTTTGGAGCAGTGGAAATGCGTTATAATAATAATATAATATGCCATTTAGCAGAAGCTTTTATCCAAAGCGACTTACAGTCATGCGTGCATACATATTTTTTTGTTTATGGGTGGTCCCTGGGATCGAACCCACTACCTTGGCGTTACAAGCACCGTGCTCTACCAGCTGAGCTACAGAGGTCTCTGGAGTGACGAATCACGCTTCACCATTTGGCAGTCCGATGGACGAATCTGGGTTTGGCGGATGCCAGGAGAATGCTACCTGCCATAATGCATAGTGCCAACTGTAAAGTTTGGTGGAATAATGGTCTGGGGCTATTTTTCATGGTTCGGGCTCCTTAGTTCCAGTGAAGGGAAATCTTAATGCCACAGCATGCAATGACATTCTAGACAATGCTGTGCTTCCGACTTTGTGGCAACAGTTTGGGGAAGGCCCTTTCCTGTTTCAGCATGACAGTGCCCCCGTACACAAAGCGAGGTCCATACAGAAATGGTTTGTAGACATCGGTGTGGAAGAACTTGACTGGCCTGCACAGAGCCCTGACCTCAACCCTATCGACCCCTTTGGGATGAATTGTAATGCCGACTGCGAGCCAGGCCTAATTGCCCAACATCAGTGCCTGACCTCACTACTGCTCTTGTGGGCGGCAGGTAGCTTAGTGGTTAAGAGCGTTGTGCCAGTAACCGAAAGGTCGCTGGTTCTAATCCCCGAGCCGACTACGTGAAAAATCTGTTGATGTGCCCTTGAGCAAGGCACTTAACCTTAATTGCTCCTGTAATTCATTCTGGATAAGAGTGTCTGCTAAAATGTAAATGGAAGCAAGTCCCCGCAGCAATGTTCCAACATCTAGTAGACTGCCTTACCAGAAGAGTGGAGGCTGTTATAACAGCAAAGAGGGGACCAACTCCATATTAATGCCCATGACTTTAGAATGAGATGTTTGACGAGCATGTGTCCACATACTTTTGGTCATGTAGTGTACACTTCACACTCCCAACCGTATGTGCCGCCATCTGTAATTATTTAATGAATTAGATGAAGCACATGTTTTCCCCCAGGGCACTCTATAAGAACGCATGTTATAGAAAGCAAATAGAAAATGATGTCCTTCTGCAGTAGACTGTATATGTTTGTGTTCTGGAACCTACAGAGCCATCCATCCATCATTAGTGATGTCAGAGACTGTGTGTTTCCATCTGTCACTCCAGGCCATTTGAATACGGCTACATTCTAGAACCATGACATTTCCCTATCCAGTTCTGTTGCTGTTCTGTAGTAAGCACTCCTGTTTGTAAAATTGCCCATTGCCCCTGACTATTTCATTATTTCACTGCTTGTGTGTGTGTGTTTGTGTGTGTGTTTTGAGTGTGTGCGTGTTCCCGGTACCCCATTGCCTGGAGCTAGACAGTCATCCCTCTCTGAAGTGTTAAAAAACAGGCGTTTGAAAGCGGAGGCATGGAATTCACTGCGCGGTTTTCGGACGAGTGCCACGGACCACAGGATTATGATTGCTACAGGGTTGTTTTGCTACACTTTGACACTGAGAAACAAACCCCAGCAGTATGCCTTGAGCAAGGCAAAACAGTACAGGAATAAGACCCAACTCACAACATATTAATTACATTTCTGGTACAACTATGTAGAAAACAAAACAAATCTTAAACTGTCCAAGATGCCAAAAATAAATAGAACATTTTATGAAAGAGACAGTATTTGATTGGCTAAGAAATCATGGTCATGCAATACATTGACTAGTGGATGTAAAAGCTGTAATACACTTGTACAATCTATCTCTAAGACAAGACAAGATAATAACAGAAAGAAAAATATCATAGCCATGGTACACACAGAGACAGTAATCAATAAAACCAGAAGTGTATTTCAGGGCATTTCTCTATTCCCTTATCTACAGTCTGAAGAGAAGAATAGAAGGATGCGGAAGAAAGAAAGAGAAAAGTAGTTAGTACCTAGAGAGATATCGATGGGATCTGTAAGAAAGAGAAACATCCACGATCAGACCTCACCGTCCCCAACAACCCCCTCTCTCCCCTGGATTCTGCTCTCAGTCTGGGGTGGGTCAATGTCGCCACCTGTGGATCCTGGGGCCCTGGGCCTATTCACTCTGGGCAGGGTCGATGTGGCTACACCAAAGAACAGAGCCTGGAGACTGGGGAGGGCAGTCAATGTAAAATCAATGTAGCACCCCCCTGGTCGCAGGTCAGACACTGGGGATGTTCGGGTCGATGTTGCCTCGCTAATGCATCAGGCTGGGTGGGTGAATGGGTGCTCAGTAGTCCCTTTGTGGTAGTTTGGGGGTTGTTCTTCTATTCTCTACTTATAGTACTGTTTGACAGACAGTAGGCATAGCTAGCTACACATTCTATCGTCCCAAATAATCTTAGCAAATCAGCAACCGATATATCTCAGCAACTAATACATGTTTGTTTATCAGATGACTTCACTATCCTTAACCTATTTGTATTGTGGTTAATGAGGTATGAGAGCATTATTACATTTTTCCCAGATTCTATTCTATTATTTGGACTATTTGGTCATCATGAGCATTTTCCCATTCTTTAGTAGTGTGTGAAGCGGACTGTTGTGAAGCGGAGTGTTTTCATTCAGGGTTGATGTCGCTCAGTGGTATCTCTTATGCCAGACAGACACTGTCCGTGATTGAGCTGTCCAGATTGAGCTGTCCAGACAGACTTGATCAAACACAACTCAATAAATTATACCTTCCTCCGTATTCAGAATGTGGAGAGAGAGAGAGAGAGAGAGAGAGAGAGAGAGAGAGAGAGAGAGAGAGAGAGAGAGAGAGAGAGAGAGAGAGAGAGAGAGAGAATAATCAGTCAGTGTAAACTACACTAAACCTAATGCAGCTCTGCTGTGTGGCCCAATGCCCACGTCATTAGTCTGCAGAGAGAGCAAAGGCCTGTTTGCCAGCTAAGGGGAATTAACTAGCTCCTTAGCCCATAATCAAACAGTCCAATGGAATTATTTATCTTACCGAGCCCAACCTGACAAATAGATTTTTTGTTGTTTTCTTCTTTCTTTTTTGGTGATCCTTCTTCTTCCTCTTGAATTTACTGTTTGCTGTGACCGCATGCACAACATTCAGTCCCTTGTATTTTCAAGCGATTTCTAAGTAAATTCATGTAATTTCCAAGTGTGTGAATTGCCTTATAAACAGGCAGCTAGGAAGACTTACTGTAAGCTACATGTTGTTGTGATGCACTCACTTATTGTAGACACATTTGTTCATCCCCTTACTGTCATGGATCCCACAGTCCCCTATTGATGGTCTGTATATGTTGAAACTATCATCAAACTATCAACAGCAACTTTGTTGACATGCAACAACTTGCTAGGGTTAGGGTTAGTGTCAGGGTTACTTGATAGTTCAGTAGCTTATTGACAGTTAGTTGTAAATAAAGTATTAATGTCTGTCTGCTTTGGGTCTCCTATGAACTATGCCAGCAGGTCTACAGAGGACAAGGCAGAGTTGTCAATCATATAGTATGTGGATCATAGCTAAGGCCTTAGGAATAAACACGGCAGGTCTTATCTAGACCACTGGAGTCTGCATACAATGAGAGAAGCAGCCGAGAACGCTGTTGTTGCCTAATGTCCCAACACCCCAACGCCGCTGTTCCTATAGCCTCTGATCTCTCAGGGAGACACTGAGCAATGTGTTCTCTTTCAGCCTCCCTCTTCCGCTCACCTCTCCGCTCTCCTCGTTGCAGAAACTCACACAACGTTGGTGCTATTTAGGGACTTTGCTAAGTGCCCTGTCAGAACTTCTCATCTGAGTAGCGAGGCTATAGGGGGCATGGTTATCCTTGCCTCAGAGAGTTCCACAATGCGTGTTTCTTTCTTATCATGCTCTGTCAGACTAGAGTTGGCCTTTGTTCCTGAACTACTGTACATCTGGAAAACAAACAAGGAAACAACAACAAACTGGGAATACAACAGCAACACACAAGATCATGCATTGATCGTCTAACAGTGTGTGACAGCAACTCTGCTTTAATTTCTTAATGAAGATAAACTTTGCAGACAAAACGTATAAACACACACACAGACACACCACACCACACCACACAATCCAAATTAAAGTCAATAGTGTAACACATGAAGTGCCAGTGACTTCATTGCTTCTCCTAGAAGGTCGACTTAGCAGCTGGCTTTAGTAGAGATGATCTGGGCTTGATAATGACGACACCATCACAGACAAATCAATAGAGCTGATGATACAACCGCAGCTCAACTAAACAAATGATGTTTGTGCTGCTAACCAAAGCCTGTCTTCTATCTGGCTACAGTAGAAGTATCTCAGCAGACAGACCACACTCTCTCTCTCTCGCAGTCTCCCTCTCCCTCTCTCACTCTCGTGCTCTCTCTCTCTCTTTCTCTCTCTCTTGCAGTCTCTCTCTCTCTCTCTCTCTCTCTCTCTCTCTCTCTCTCTCTCTCTCTTTCCTTCCCACAGAGGGTTTTGCATCATCTTTCGACTATTACGAAGATGAGTTCTTCACTTCTCAATTCAGCCTGGTCACGTCACTTAAGATGTGAACTTTTACAATTTCAGCAGTTCACATTCAGCTCCGGGCCTTATCTGAAATTAAAAAAGCCCCCGTCTCTCCACGGCTTTGAAGTTTTTGTAAGCCACTCAAATAGTTTCCATTCGGAGAATGTGGAAGCTAAATGAAGGCTTTGATTTCCGGCGTCGGCTTTGCCTGTCACATTGTGTTACGTGCCGGATGATCTAAAGAGGAAAATGGAACGACATCGCCATGCTGTCAGACGGCCCCACCCCTCCGTTCTAAGTTCCAAACATTTACTCAAACCGTCATTGGCTGATGCAAAAGCCACATGACAAAGAACCTAAAGGACTAAGGAAGAGTGTAGTGTGTAGACCAGGGGTTAGAGCACAATGCAATTCTCTGACAGCATGTGATGATTAACTGTGGTCTATCATTTTCTAGCGGGTATCTTACATCTGAGCGAAAGGAAATAGAGATGTTTTGTAGTGTGTTTCTCTCCCTTC
>NC_140000.1:16099002-16136632 GCF_964263955.1 Coregonus lavaretus
GAGATAGAGAGAGAGAGAGAGAAGAAGAGAGACAGAGACAGAGAGAGAAAGAGAGAGAGAGAGAAAGAGAGAGAGAGAGGAGAGAGAGAGAGAGAGATAGAGAGAGAGAGAGAGAGAGAGAGAGAGAATACTCAGAGAGACAAATACTCAGACCTAAGAGAATCTTTCTTTCCCAAAATTATCATTCAGTACAAAGAATTTGAAACTATAAAAGAGGAAGAAAAAATCAAATATTTATTGGGTGAAAAGCCAAAATGTGCAATTTTGGCAGCCAAATATGTGTCCTCCTGCCACAACCTGAGGGACAGCCAGTGAAAAGTGTAATGTAATGTCAATAATATTTCCTGTTTTGTTTTGGCTTTCACAGCATGTAATGTGTCTTCTCAGTCATGTTGAGATTGGTCGACTACTATTGCTTTAATGTATTGTTATTCTCATTAATATTGTTGTTGTAGTTGCTGTTAATGGTAATCCCATTTCCACTACTACTATTATTATTGCTGTTGGTCCCACCATTTTTGTTATATGTATACTTTGACAATGTAAGTAATTTTACTTGCCATGTCAATAAAGTCTATTGAATTGAGAGAGAGAGAGAGAGAGAGAGAGAGAGAGAGAGAGAGAGAGAGAGAGAGAGAGATTGGCTTTCTCCCTAACCATCGCACTACTGACCATATATACACCTTACACACACTAATTAATAAACACGTCCACCAAAAAAAAGAGGGCAAAATCATTGCTTGCTTTATTGACTTTAAAAAAGCATTTGATTCTATTTGGCATGAAGGGCTATTCTACAAAATTCTCCAAGGTGGGCTTGGTGGTAAGGTGTATGACTTAATAAAATGTATGTACACAGAAAACAAGTGTGCAATAAAAATCAAAAACCAAAGAACATAATTATTTTCACAACATCGAGGTGTGAGACAAGGCTGCAGTTTGAGTCCAAATCTTTTCAACATTTATATCAATGAATTAGCAGACATGTTGGACCATTCTCCAGCCCCAGGACTCACACTATTTGACACAGATATAAAATACCTGCTATATGCTGATGACTTGGTACTTCTATCACCAACCTGTCTTCAACAGAACCTTAACATTCTAGAGCAATATTGCCATAATTGGGCCCTGGCAGTAAATTTCAAAAAAACTAAAATCATGATTTTCCCAAAAAAAAAACAGATGTCAGAAACACAAATATAAATTCACCCTGAACAACACCATAATTGAACACACTAAAAATTACACATACCTTGGTCTGACCATATCTGCATCGGGAAACTTTAATATGGCAGTGAATGCACTCAAAGAAAAAGCCAGCTGAGCATTGTATGCAATAAAAATGAAATTATTCAAAATCAACATCCCAATTAGAATTTGGACCAAAATATTTGACAGTGTAATCCTACCAATAGCTCTTTACGGAAGTGAGGTTTGGGGGCCACTCAATAAACTGGACTTTAAAATGTGGGACAAACATCCAATTGAAGCCCTACATGCAGAATTCTGTCGGAAAATTCTACAAGTCCAGAGAAATACACCAACTAATGCATGTAGGGCAGAATTGGGCCGCTTTCCAGTAGTAATGAAAATACAGAAAAGATCATAAAATTTTTGGCTACATCTAAATTCAAGTCCAAATTCAAGTCTGCAATTTAAAGCACTTCAAACCCAAGAGCTGAGCCCAGAAACGAGCCCTCTCAGTCAGCTGGTGTTGGACCTAACCAACCAAGCTGACACCAGCACTGCATCAAAGGAAAGAATTCCAATGAACAAAATCATGAACCAATCAAAGGACTCATATTTACAACATTGGAAAAACGAAACAAAATCCCAAAGCCGACTAAATTGATATCTGACCCTAAACAGAGAATATGAATTGGCTGATTATCTCTACTCTGTCAGAGATACGAAGCAGAGACAGATCCTTACCAAGTACAGGCTGAGTGACCATCAATTGGCAATAGAAACCGGCAGACATAAAAAGACATGGCTACCCAAAGAGGAGCGTATATGTGGTCACTGCACAACAGGGGAGGTAGAAACAGAGAGGCACTTTCTTCTTTACTGTGATAAATATTCCTCACAAAGAGATTCATTATTCACAGAAATGACTAAATTTATTCCACATTTTAACTTATTAAACCCAGAGGAAAAACTAAAAATACTCATGGGCGAAGGAGCAATGGCTCCTCTTGCAGCCAAATATGTATTTGCCTGCCATAGCCTGAGGGACACTGAATAATAACATCTGCATAGTAAATAGTAACATACTTATTATTATTGTTATTGCTATTATTGTTATTACCATTATTATTGTTGTTTATCATTCCAAATAGTAGTGGTATGGGTGGTAATGGTAATGATGGCAGTTTAATGATGGTGGTGGTAGTAGTGGTAGTAATGATGATGGTAGTTGTAGTACTGATATAATGGTTAAGGTGACCGTTATTTAGTTATAAGTTAGTTATAGTTTCATTTTCCATATTTAGATTTGTATATTTATTATATTTCTACTATTGACTGTTACCATTTTATTGTTGTCAATTATTTATTTATTATTATTTACTAACATTTTTTATTATTATTTGTTATTCTTTTTTCTTTTATTACAATGTATATTGTATACATTGTTGCTTTGGCAATATTGACACAATGTTTTTCATGTTAATAAAGCAGCTTGAATTGAATTGAATTGAGAGAGGGAGAGAGCGAGAGAGGGGGAGAGAGATAGAGAGAGAGAGAGAGAGAGAGAGAGAGAAACAAAGCAAAGAGGAGGAGAGGAGAGGAGAGGAGAGGAGAGCCAAGGGGACACTTAACTTGAAAGATTTATGAAGCCTCCCTGCAAGCGGAAAGTGTGTTTGAAAACCGTGTGTGTGGGTGTGTGTATATGTTTTTTTGTGTGAGTGTGTGTGTGTGTGTGTGTGTGTGTGTGTAGATGTGAGTAATATAAAAGGTGCAGACCTCCAAAGTGATAAAGAGGGGAAGAAGGGGGAGGTTCCAGAGGAGGAAGTTGGATTAATTGTTTGAGGTTTCACTGAGGAAGGTTCAGGAGAGAACTCGCAAAAACACCACATGAAATGTTTACACCCATGCTGTGGGACACAGTTTTCACAGTTTTTAATTTAGTTGTTGTTGTTACCAAAATCATGAAGTAAACAGAGATGATATACTGTATGAATGGAAACCTGTGCTTTTTGGTTCCCATACCATGAGCTCATTCTGTTTTTACTGTCCCGTGAAATATTGAATCACTTTACAACTCGATTTTACAGCATATTGAGTGCAACGCAATCAACGATATGAGAGAAACTAAAAACAATACATTTTGTAATTTATTGGTGGTAGAATCACATTGTGTGTCCCCACAGGTCCTATTGTACCTAAGTAATAGCCTGCTCTACATTCTGATGCACAGTGCAGGAGCAGGGCTTCTGAATATGTTACTGTAGGCAAAGATATACCTTTAGTGTAGATACAGATCTCTGAGTGGAGAGTCTTAATTCTTTCCAATCCTATTTGCATATTCCATGATGAGTAATGAATTCCATAATGAAGAAGTAATTCCTCCCACAATGTGTTGTGAAACTCACCATGATATACAGAGCAGGCCCTCTCCTGTCTCCTCTCTGCTGAATGAACCCGGGGGAACCTCTCTCTCTCTCTCTCTCTCTCTCTCTCTGTGTGTGTGTGTGTGTGTGTGTGTGTGTGTGTTTGTGTGTGTGTGTGTGTGTGTGTGTGTGTGTGTGTGTGTGCACGCGCTCTGGAGCATTATGCTGGCCACAGACTTTGCTAATTAAATTATTCTACACATAATTAAAGCTGAGAGTAATTAAACAGATGCATGTGCTGGCTGATCAGCAGACTGCAGTATCATCATCCACAGCCAAGGTTACCTCAGAATACACCAGCACTGGGCCCATAGTCAAAAAGTGTCTCAGAGTAGGAGTGCTGATCTAGGATCAGGTCTCCCCAGTCCATATAATCTTATTCATTATGATCTAAAATGAGAAACTGATCCTGTATCTGTACTCCTACTTTCAGACTCTCCTGGAATCATACAGAAAATAATGATGGGAACACTTTTGGTGGACTATCTCTACCGTGGTCTTATTTCTACACTAGCTTTACACACACATGCATGTACACACACACACACACACACACACACACACACACACACACACACACACACACACACACACACACACACACACACACACACACACACACACACACACACACACACACACACACACACACACACACACACACACACACACACACACACACAGCATATCCTGCCAGCCAACCCACATTAGACAACAGGGCCATTAGTTCCCCCATCATGTAGTGTTCTAGCAGCATTGTATCAGGTGTCAGCAGCGGTGGAAGGAGCCAGCAAAATGCCTGTCAGAGGAAGAGATGGCCCGGGCCAAAGAGTCTACTATTAATCTCAGCCAATAGAATGAGGTGCTGAGGCCCCTATCACTGCTGCCAGCTGGAGCTGCATGGTCTGCATGGTCCCCTGGTACCTGGGGCAGAGAAGAGGACAGGAGAGGGGGCGAGGAGGGGAGGGTGGGAGGGGGGACATTAACTGCTATGGGGACTAAAGCAGGTGGGGGCAGAGGCACAGGAACAGCCATGAGGACCAGAGGAGGGGGGAGGAAGAGGAGGAGGGACCAGGAGGGTGGAGGAGGACAAAACAGATGGGTTTTAAAAAATGGGTTGGGGAGGAGGGACCAGGAGGGAAGGAATAGTAGAGGTCTTCACGGATCCACCTGTACCCGAATACCCGAGACCCGATCCGGGACCCGAGCTGATCCGGATCCAGATTTCTTAATACAGGCCTCTGGTATGTGTAATTTTAACTGACTTGTCCGGAAGGGCCCTTACAGATCTGAACGTGACTGCTGCAGTAGAGAGAGAGAGATACATTTGATCATTTATGCTGCTGCTCTTGCTTTTCACAAGAGTGGAGCCTGGTGCGTGTAGCTTGTTGTTATTGTTGGCCAATCATAAGTCACCCAAGCGGCAATAGGCTACAGTCATAGAGCCTCTGTGTGTGGCAAAAGTTAGGTGATATCTAATCAATGGAAGATGGAATTAAAATGACAGAATTAAAAGTTAAAGGAGAAGGATAGGCTACAACAACCAAGAGCCAACAGGTAGGCTGCTACTTAATATTCTGAATGGAGTTGTTGTTATTTGTAACTGTAGGATGAGAAAGCGCATACACTGCAGCCTCAATTAGCCTATCCAGCTAACGTTAGCTAGCTTGACTAGCTTCTCCCGGTTTGATGCAGTCAAGACAGGTGCTACCTAATCATATTTGATGAAAAATAACCTAGTTATGGCAGCTAATAGTCTACTATAGCGCGAGTCGGCTTTGTTGGTTGCTGTCTCTCCCTCCCTTCTCCCTGCTCCCCATTTCACTTGCTCAGAGTACAGCCCATCCCTGCTAGAGCGGCACCTCTCTCTCCCTCTTGCGTTTTATCAGCTCTGGTTAATAAAGTATCTTAAAAAAAAAAATTCTGCTGCGTCCCTCACTCGGATCGGATCAGACTGGGTCTGGATCCGACCAGGTCTATACGGAACGGGTGTAGTTGTCCTCGGGTGTGTTCGGAACAGGTCTCTATTTAAAAAATAAATGTATGGTTATCGTGTCCGGGTGGGAAAGACCCAGGTCCATTTCGGAATGGGTCTAACTTTTAAGACTTAAGAAATAGTAGAGAAAGAGTTAAAATTAGGAACGTTCCAATATATTCCAGAGGAATTCTCTAGGCTGGCTAAACTAAAGGACTTTTAGTTCCATCTGCAGTCCAGTGGTGGCAGAGTTTCCTGCTTTAGTAATCTCTAGGATGGTAACCTGTACTGGTAGGGCCAGGGCATAGCTGTCAAGCCTTCCTAATTAACACATGAGATGAGAGAATTAAATCAATATGTGAGTGGCAGAAACAATTTGAGTCCATGATTGAATATCAACCGGGACAGGAAAAAGCCCTGGGATCTCCTGTTTAATTGTGTTGGCATAATTAATTAATTTTCTTTTTTTCCCTGTTCTTCTTTTTCTTTCCTTCCATCACTCGGAGAACAGTGAGCCAAACAAAGTGGAACCAAAAACAGAAAAAAGGAAACACTGGCTCCTAGCTCTAGAGGATATATTCAGAACAGAACAGTATGTTCGCCACTGCTGCACACTTGAAAGGGATGTCCTATTCCACTCTCATCATCACAATGCACTCAGTGGTGAAGACACAATTACAGCCATTGGATGTATCATGACGTACACCGTAGCTATAGACAGTAGAAGCATATGTACTCTATATAGAAGCACACTCACAAGGGCTGGCATGCACACTGTCACTGACAAGGGCAAAACGAGTTCGAAAAAACAACAACTCCTCATATCTGGGTAGGAGGATAACATATATCAAGTTAGATTATAGTCAGCAGTAATTCATTTAAAGCCAGAGAGTTGGGATAGACTCTACGATTCTCCGTCTCCAAGTAAACTACAGCCTCCCCGGTTTGTCCCTGGACTCCCAGCCCAGCAGCCTAAATTCATTTCTCCTACAGCCTCTCTTTATTATCACTC
This sequence comes from Coregonus lavaretus, assembly GCF_964263955.1. Lineage (NCBI taxonomy): Eukaryota > Metazoa > Chordata > Actinopteri > Salmoniformes > Salmonidae > Coregonus > Coregonus lavaretus. Next base: position 16,105,604 of record NC_140000.1, read on the forward strand.
TAAAACGGAGGGAGTTGGAACCCTCCAAATTGGCGAAAGAGAGTGAATTAAGGACACAAGTCATCTGTTTTATTGTATGTGACGGCTGCAGAGCTGCAGTACTGGAGCTGGCTTTGGCCTAGCCTAGCCTGGCTGCAGCTCTCTCTCTGGATGTGTCCCAAATGGCTCCCTATTCACTAGTTAGTGCACTAATTTTGATCAGGGTGACATTCGGGATGCAAGGTCTGTCTTTGTGGTTGCTAGCTTTCTGGAATCTCCGCTAAGAAAACTATTTACTACAATTTAAGAAGACATTGTTCTCCTAGCCAGCTAGTTCTCCTTGCCAGTTGCCAGTTGCCTGTTCCCTCCATAACAGTGTGAAAGCATTAATGAAACGTTCTAATGATGTTTTGGCATGCCCACTCCTCTCTTGTCTGTCTGATGAGAGACTGCTGAAGAGTTGGAACAGAGGTTGGGGTGTTTGATTGAATTTAACGAGCAATTTGTTTGGCAAGGAAAGAGACGGCCTAATCCAGTCCCAACAGGCTTCCTTCGTTACTGTTTGTTTCCTATTAATTAGCATGCGTGTGTGTGTGTGTGTGCATGTGTGCACATGTGTGTGTTTTTGTGGGTATTTGTCGTGCATGCATGTGTGTGTGTGTGTGTGTTTCGGTGTGCATGCGCGGATGTATTAATATTCTAATCAACCCCACTCACATACCAAACACACCCAATCTGCTCTACTGATTTTGTCTAATTTCAAAGTTTTAAAGAAGTACACCAAAGCTCTGATTGAGACCTGCTACAGATGGGTTACTCTCCCAGGAGCCATGGTTTCCATTATGTTCTCCAGGAACATTTCATTCATGTATGTAGGCCTATACGATATTCATTTATGGTAGTACACAGGTATCATTAGTGACCATCTGGGCTACTTTATTGCGTATCAGCCGTTTTGATTGTTTTGCTGTGCGATGCCCATTTTAATTAATTGAAGCTTAATTACTTTGGGACGACAAGACAAGACAATTATCTATCATCCTGGCTTGTCTTGTGAGATTTCATTTTGATCAAGTAAGTGATGCTTTATAAACGTGGCGGTTCGTGTTTCTGTGACTAGGCTTGGTGTTCGATCACCTGTCAACTACACTGAGTGTTTTAGCTTTGCTCCGAATTGAAACATGTAAACACATCTTCCTCCCATCTCTCTGTTCCCCAGGGGAAAGCCAAAATCAATGTGCCACAGTCTGCTGCTCGCACCTCCTCTTGTAACTGCCTGGGAATGCCATCAGACATCTAAAGCCTACATATCAAAATGGAAAAATTAGCCACTTACCCATTACCGTGCTATATCCACTCAAGCCAATGAGCCTAGACTTGACCTCTGACAAGTATGAAAGAGAGAGAAGTAGTAGAGGATACCCTGTACTTCTGAATACTGAATATTCATGACTGTAGCAGATTTATTTATCAGTCTGTGTAAACTGGGCATGCTTCCAAACAGAGTGTGGACTGTGTGTGTGTGTACAGCACACGACCAGCCTCTGATGCTTTTTAGATGGTTTGGGTTCACCACAGGTCTGATCTGACGGACCCAAACAAGAAGCAGTAGACAAGGTGACCTTTGCTGTCCTCCTCCCCCTCTTCCCCTCATCCCCACTCTCCCTCTCCCCTCTCCCCTCTCTTCCACTCTATTCTCTCCCCTCTCTCCCCTCTTCCCCTCTCTCCCTCTCTCCCTCTCTCCCCCTCCCCTCTCTCCCCTGTCTTCTCTCCCCCTCTCTTCTCTTTCCCTCCCCTCTCCCCCTCCCCTCTCTCCCCCGCTCTTCTCTCTCCCTCTCCAAACTACAGCCCCTGCCAACCCAGGTCTGCTCTGCTCATTAGTGAAGCCCTGCACCTCGCACACACCTGCCACCCTTCACAGAAACACAACAACAGCAGCAACCTCCCTCCACCCCATCAAACGCTCTGCTCAGTTACCTTCCTGTCATACAGCCCCACTCATTCACACACATACACACACACACGCGCATGCACACACACACACACACACACACACACACACACACACACACACACACACACACACACACACACACACACACACACACATTTCATTTACATTTTCACCTGGATTGCGAAACTATTCACCCCCCTTGGCATTTTTCCTATTTTATTGCCATATAACCTGGAATTAAAATAGATTTTTGGGGGGGTTGTAGCATTTGATTTACACAACATGCATACCACTTTGAAGATGCTAAATATAGAGACATACCTATAAGCTTGGCACATCTAGCCACTGGGATTTTTGCCCATTCTTCAAGGCAAAACTGCTCCAGCTCCTTGAAGTTGGATGGGTTCCGCTGGTGTACAGCAATCTTTAAGTCATACCACAGATTCTCAATTGGATTGAGGTCTGGGCTTTGACTAGGCCATTCCAAGACATTTAAATGTTTCCCCTTAAACCACTCGAGTGTTGCTTTAGCATTATGCTTAGGGTCATTGTCCTGCTGGAAGGAGAACCTCCGTCCCAGTCTCAAATCTCTGGAAGACTGAAACAGGTTTCCCTCAAGAATTTCCCTGTATTTAGCACCATCCATCATTCCTTCAATTTTGAACAGTTTCCCAGGGATGGTGTTCTCGGGGTGATGAGAGGTATTGGGTTTGCGCCAGACATTGTGTTTTCCTTGATGGCCAAAAAACTAAATTTTAGTCTAATCTTACCAGAGTACCTTCTTCCATATGTTTGGGGAGTCTCCCACATGCCTTTTGGCGAACACCAAACGTGTTTGCTTATTTTTTTCTTTAAGCAATGGCTTTTTTCTGGCCACTCTTCCGTAAAGTTCAGCTCTGTGGAGTGTACAGCTTAAAGTGGTCCTACGGGCAGACACTCCAATATCCGCTGTGGAGCTTTGCAGCTCCTTCAGGGTTATCTTTGGTCTCTTTGTTGCCTCTCTGATTAATGCCCTCCTTGCCTGGTCCGTGAGTTTTGGTGGGCGGCCCTCTCTTGGCAGGTTTGTTGTGGTGCCATATTCTTTAAAAAAATTTAACAATGGATTTAATGGTGCTCCGTGGGATGTTCAAAGTTTCAGATATTTTTTTATAACCCAACCCTGATCTGTACTTCTCCACAACTTTGTCCCTGACCTGTTTGGAGAGCTCCTTGGTCTTCATGGTGCCGCTTGCTTGGTGGTGCCCCTTGCTTAGTGGTGTTGCAGACTCTGGGGCCTTTCAGAACAGGTGTATATATACTGAGATCATGTGACAGATCATGTGACACTTAGATTGCACACAGGTGGACTTTATTTAACTAATTATGTGACTTCTGAAGGTAATTGGTTGCACCAGATCTTATTTAGGGGCTTCATAGCAAAGGGGGTGAAATCATGTGCACGCACCACTTTTCCATTATTGATTTTTTAGAATTTTTTGAAACAAGTTATTTTTTTCATTTCACTTCACCAATTTTGACTATTTTGTGTATGTCCATTACATGAAATAAAAATAAAAAATCAATTTAAATTACAGGTTGTTGTCACGGTTTCGGCCGAGGCTGCCTCTCTTCCTTGCTCGGGCAGGCTTCGGCGTTCGTCGTCTCCGGAATACTAGCTGCCACCGTTGTATGTTTCTATGTTCGTTTGGTCTTGTCTGGAATTGTACACCTGTTGTCGTTTAGTGTCATTAGTGTCCTATAAGTTCTCGTTGTGTTTGTCAGGTGTTGTGTGTGATTGTTTCCTATGTCGTGTTGGTGCGCTACCCTTTTCGGTGCGCTATTTGTAGCTTGCCTCCTTTGTATTTAGGAGAGGATTTTCGCACATGTTTAGTGCGCCCTTTTGTTTACGCCTGTGTGCGCATTTTCTCGCCTCCGGGCTGTCGGATTGTGTTTTTGTGTGTGCTCTACTAAAAGTCTTTGTTGGACTTATCTTCTGCGTCCTGCGCCTGATTCCACACCACACCCACCTACAGCACCTACTGACAGAATCACACACCATCTGAATGGAATCAGCAGGAGCCGCAGCAGCACAGGAGACGTTGGAGGATCGGGTTCGGGAGCAGAATGACCAGATCCTGCGGATCGGGACCGCCCTGCAGGATGTGATCAACACGCTCCAACGCTGGGAGACCCGAGGAACACCCCCAACGCCACCGTCCCTACCATCACCATCAGCAAGTCAGCCCATTCCCGCTCCGGAACCCAGAGGAGTTCGACTCTCGCTCCCGAGGGCCTACGATGGGACCGCTGCCGGGTGTCAGGGCTTCCTTCTCCAGGTGGAGCTTTACCTGGCCACCGTGCACCCGGCGCCCTCGGGACACGAGAGCGTGTCCGCCCTTATCTCCTGCCTTTCCGGCAAGGCGTTAGAATGGGCCAACGCCGAGTGGAGGAGGATAGACGCTACCACCATCACTTACGCTGAGTTCTCCCGCCGCTTCAGGGCGGTGTTTGACCATCCACCAGAGGGGAAAGCGGCGGGGGAGCGTCTGTTCTGCCTCCGGCAGGGGAAGAGGAGTGCCCAGGAGTTCGCGTTGGAATTCCGTACTCTAGCGGCGGATGCAGGGTGGAATGAGCGGGCCCTCATCGATCACTACCGCTGTAGTCTACGTGAGGACGTCCGTCGGGAGCTGGCCTGTCGGGACACCAGCCTCTCTTTCGACCAGTTAGTCGACATGTCCATCAGGCTGGACACCCTGCTGGCTACCCGCGGACGTCCCGAGGGAGGTCCGTCCATTTCACCCTCCAGCGTCTCCGAGCTGAGCCCCATGGAGCTCGGGGGCGCTGGCGCTAGAGAGAGGAGGGGTCGGAGTACGAGGGGGTCCATCTCCTGCACCAACTGTGGTCGGGGAGGACACACCGCGGCTAGGTGCTGGGGATGGCCTCCTAGGGGAGAAGACGACAGGCCCCGCACTGGGGAGTCCTTCCAGGTGAGTAGGCGCCCCACTCACCCAGAGCTCTCTGTTGCGCACTTCTGTATACCTGTGCGTTTTCCACAGGTAGCACCTCATTCCCAGCATAAGGCGCTGGTAGATTCAGGCGCGGCTGGGAATTTTGTTGATAAGAAATTTTGTTTAGCCTTAGGGATTCCCCTTCTCCCTGTTGACGTCCCCTTCCCCGTTCATGCCCTAGATAGCCGTCCGTTGGGATCGGGCTTGATCAGGGAGGTCACGGCGCCACTTAGGATGTGTGCGCAGGGGGGTCATCAGGAGATGATCCAGCTATTTCTGATCGACTCGCCTGCGTATCCGGTGGTGCTGGGCATGCCCTGGTTGAGTACCCATAACCCGTCTATTTCGTGGCAGGAGAGGGCTCTGATGGAGTGGTCTGCCCAGTGTGTGGGTCGATGTTTAGGCGTTTCCGTAGGGGCTACCTCGGTGGAGAGTCCTAACCAGGTGCCCGCATTGCACGTTCCCCCTGAGTATGGGGATTTGGCTATTGTTTTCAGTAAGTCGAGGGCGATGCAGTTGCCTCCCCATAGGCAGGGAGATTGTGCGATAGACCTCCAGGCAGGAGCTGCGCTCCCACGGAGCCATGTGTATCCTCTGTCTCAGGAGGAGAAGAGAGCTATGGAGACTTACATAGACAAATCTCTGAGACAAGGATACATACGGCCCTCCACTTCCCCTGCGTCCTCGAGTTTTTTTTTTTGTGAAGAAAAAGGATGGTGGGTTACGTCCGTGCATTGATTACCGTGGTCTCAATCAGATCACGGTGAAGTACAGTTATCCACTCCCGCTGATTGCGACCATGACGGAGTCATTGCACGGGGCGCGTTTCTTCACTAAATTAGATCTCAGGAGCGCGTACAACTTGGTGCGCATTAGGGGGGGCGATGAATGGAAGACAGCCTTTAGTACCACCTCGGGCCATTACGAGTATCTTGTCATGCCATACGGGTTGATGAACGCTCCTTCAGTTTTCCAATCATTCGTGGATGAGATCTTCAGGGACATGCAGGGGCAGGGGGTGGTCGTGTACATAGATGACATTCTCGTGTACTCGTCTACCCGAGTCGAGCATGTGGCACTGGTGCGCCGAGTGTTGCGGAGGCTGTTGGAGCACGACCTGTATGTCAAGGCAGAGAAGTGTCTGTTTTTCCAGGAGTCGGTCTCCTTTTTGGGTTATCAGTTGTCTGCGTCAGGGGTGAAGATGGAGGTAGACCGGGTGTCAGCCGTGCGTAATTGGCAAACGCCAACCACTGTGAAGGAGGTGCAGCAGTTTTTGGGGTTTGCGAATTACTACCGGAGGTTTATCCGGGGTTTTGGACAGGTGGCAGCTCCCATAACGTCTCTTTTGAAGGGGGGTCCGGTGCGTCTGCAGTGGTCAGCCGAGGCGGACAGGGCGTTTGGGAGGCTGAAGGACCTGTTTACCTCGGCTCCGGTGCTGGCGCATCCGGATCCCTCTTTACCATTTCAGGTAGAGGTGGACGCGTCAGAGGCCGGTATAGGAGCCGTGCTTTCGCAACGGTCTGGCACGCCACCTAAACTCCGTCCCTGTGCCTTTTATTCCAAGAAACTCAGTCCGGCGGAGCGAAACTATGACGTAGGGGACAGGGAGCTGTTAGCCGTGGTACAGGCCCTAAAGGTGTGGAGGCACTGGCTTGAGGGGGCTCAACACCCTTTCCTCATTTTGACGGACCACCGTAACCTGGAGTACATCCGGGCAGCTAGGACACTAAACCCTCGCCAGGCGCGGTGGAATATGTTTTTGACCCGGTTCATATTTAAGATCACATACATCCCTGGGTCACAGAACGGTAAGGCAGACGCGCTGTCTCGGCGGTATGACACGGAGGAGAGGTCCGTGGAGCCCACTCCCATACTGCCGGAGTCTTGTCTGGTGGCACCGGTAGTGTGGGAGGTCGATGCTGAACTCGAGCGGGCGCTGCGCACCGACCCTAGTCCACCTCAATGCCCGGAGGGTCGGAAGTACGTTCCGCTCGATGTTCGGGATCGATTGATCTATTGGGCTCACACATCACCCTCCTCTGGACATCCTGGTATCGGCCGGACAGTGCACTGCCTTAGTGCTACGTACTGGTGGCCCACGTTGGCGAGGGATGTGAGGGTTTATGTCTCCTCCTGCTCGGTGTGCGCCCAGTGTAAGGCGCCTAGACATCTGCCTAGGGGTAAGTTACTACCCCTGCCCGTTCCACAACGACCATGGTCTCACCTCTCGGTGGATTTCATCACTGACCTTCCTCCCTCACAGGGGAATACTACTATACTGGTCGTTGTGGACCGGTTCTCTAAGGCCTGTCGTTTGCTCCCTATGCCGGGCCTTCCTACGGCCCTACAGACCGCCGAAGCGCTATTCACCCATGTTTTCCGGCACTACGGGGTACCCGAGGATATTGTGTCTGATCGAGGTCCCCAATTTACCTTTATGGAGCGGTTGGGGGTCTCGGTGAGCCTCACCTCGGGTTACCATCCGGAGAGTAATGGGCAGGTGGAACGTGTGAACCAGGATGTGGGTAGGTGTCTTAGATCATACTGCCAGGACCGGCCGGAGGAGTGGGCACGGTACGTTCCCTGGGCAGAAATGGCCCAGAATTCCCTACGCCATTCCTCCACTAACCTAACCCCTTTCCAATGTGTGTTACCAGCCGGTTCTGGCACCTTGGCAGCAGAGCCAGATCGAGGCTCCTGCGGTGGATGAGTGGGTGCGGCGCTCGGAGGAGACGTGGAACGCTGCACACGTCCACCTGCAGCGGGCCCTCCGTCGTCAAAAGGCGAGCGCCGATCTCCACCGCAGTGAGGGACCGGTGTACGCACCTGGTGATCGAGTCTGGCTCTCTACCAGAAACCTGCCCCTCCGCCTGCCCTGTCGGAAACTGGGTCGGCGGTTTGTGGGGCCATTTAAAGTCCTGAGAAGATTGAACGAGGTGTGTTACAGATTACAACTACCTGTTGAGTATAAAAGTATTAACCCCTCGTTCCATGTGTCTCTTCTCAGGCCGGTGGTAGCTGGCCCACTCCAAGAAAATGAGATCAGGGAGACTCCTCCGCCCCCATCGAGGGGGCACCGGCGTACTCCGTGCGGTCCATCTTGGATTCGAGACGTCGGATGGGGGATCTCCAATATCTGGTGGAGTGGGAGGGGTACGGCCCGGAGGAACGGTGCTGGGTGCCGAGGGGAGACATTTTGGACCCGTCTCTCCTGACAGAATTCCATCGTAGTCACCCGACGCGCCCTGCTCCGCATCCTCCTGGTCATCCCCGAGGCCGGAGTCGGCGCACGTCTGGAGCCGCGCGTCAAGGGGGGGGTACTGTCACGGTTTCGGCCGAGGCTGCCTCTCTTCCTTGCTCGGGCAGGCTTCGGCGTTCGTCGTCTCCGGAATACTAGCTGCCACCGTTGTATGTTTCTATGTTCGTTTGGTCTTGTCTGGAATTGTACACCTGTTGTCGTTTAGTGTCATTAGTGTCCTATAAGTTCTCGTTGTGTTTGTCAGGTGTTGTGTGTGATTGTTTCCTATGTCGTGTTGGTGCGCTACCCTTTTCGGTGCGCTATTTGTAGCTTGCCTCCTTTGTATTTAGGAGAGGATTTTCGCACATGTTTAGTGCGCCCTTTTGTTTACGCCTGTGTGCGCATTTTCTCGCCTCCGGGCTGTCGGATTGTGTTTTTGTGTGTGCTCTACTAAAAGTCTTTGTTGGACTTATCTTCTGCGTCCTGCGCCTGATTCCACACCACACCCACCTACAGCAACTACTGACAGTTGTAATGCAACAAAATAGGAAAAACGCCAAGGGGGATGAATAGTTTTGTATGTGTACAGGTATGTTGGTGTTTTTTCATGTGTGCCTGCGTGTATGTATGTGATTGTGAGAGGGAGTGGGAGGAGAGGTGGGCTGACAGCTCCATTTGGCTACACATTATGAATGCACCACCTTCTCTACAGACAGATGGCATGAGAGAGAGAGAGAGAGAGAGAGAGAGAGAGAGAGAGAGAGAGAGAGAGAGAGAGAGAGAGAGAGAGAGAGAGAGAGAGAGAGAGAGAGAGAGAGAGAGAGAGAGAGAGAGAGAGAGAGAGAGAGAGAGAGATTGGGAGTTAGGGAGAGGATGAAGAGAAAGGCTGTTTTATGACGGCAGTACTTACAGTAGTGAACTAATACCTCTGTCAAGCAGACTCTGAGCCCAGCCCTGTCACTATATTTCCAATTAGTCTCCTGCCAAACCTGGATCCTTTTAGGAATACGTTTTAAAACCCACGACATATCACCCAACAACCACGGCTGTGTATGCATTTTACTGCTGGCTGCCATTACAATATATATATGGAAATAAACAACACCAGAACAAGCTCATGAGACTCCATTAATGCCATGGACTATTGCCATGAACTGTTTTGGGGTAATTGGTTACCTACCCAACACAATAAGAGTAACATCAACCAATGTATCATGTCAGGTCCAACAAAACCCATAGCAATGCAGGGCAGTAAATAACAAATAGGAGAAAATTATGCAGAACGAAGAGTCTCTGTGTAATTCACTACGTCTCTTCTCCTCCTGTCTGTTCTGTTTTACAGGGGTTTCTAAAACCCCTTCTCTCCAGTCCCCACACTTCTTAGTAGAAGACCCTCAAGTTCCTCCAAGACCAAAAATAACTATACAGAAAACCTGCTGAGGTCTGCCCTCCTCCATTCCCCAATAAAGTATCTGAAGCTGTGTGTGTGTGCTTTTCTTGCGCATGTGTGTGTATGTGTGTGCATGTGAATGTCTGTGTGTGTGCGTGTGTGTGCGTGCATGTGCGTTTGCACGTGTGTGCACAGGTGTGTGTAGGTGTGTTCTCCAATAAAGTGTATGAAGGTGAGCGTGCTCTTGGTTGTCCATATGTAGGAAGGAAAATGAAAACCCCCCCATGCTGCTTAACAGCTCACCCAGGCCCTATGAAGGCAGACTACTGCACCTGGACCAGAATACACAATGACCAGCAGACACCTGCACTCAGAACTCAGCCCCTAGCAAAGAGTTGTACCTACATTGTGGCGCTCAACACTGAACTGTTTGTGTAGAAGTTACTGTAAGCTATTAACTGAAGCTATTAACTGTAAGTGGCTACTGTGCTTGAAATTTAGCTAGCTTGTTGCTACCTGGATAGCTACTAGTAAACAATAGCTGGATCGACCTAGCGAACAGACGCGAACTGGCTGAGTCAATTCAGTGGCTAGCTTTGCACTTGGCTAGCTAATAGTAGCTGCTAGGGGTAAGTTATAACCTACATTTGTATTTTGTTTTTACATATTGGTAGCCAAAGTCGTTCAAGGAATTTGGGACATGGGTGACTAGTTAACGTTGGCTTGGCTCTCTCTGTGTGTTCGTGCCGTGAAAGGAGGGGTTTCTTCTTTGTCTGAAAGCAATGGCTAGCTAGTATGCTAACTATTCTAGCTAACTAACTGGCTGAATAAGTTGACGACGGACTCGCTCAAGCTGTTGGGACTAACCCACAACGTTAGACACGGACACGAACGATCTGCTTGGCGTGTTGACACACTGGTGGTTTGTTGTGGCCGAGTATTGGTGCTAAACCGTGTTGTTGGAGTCCGGCATGCTAGCTGGCTGTGGCGTCTTATGACTAGGTGCCCTGGACGATTTTCACGGAAGAATACTGTACCAAGTTAGCTAGCTGAATAAACTAAGTTAGACTATTCCTAGAAAACATTGAACCGCTGTAGTTTACAACAATTATAGTTTCTGAGGTGGAAGTTGGGAGAGTTATATTTGGGTGTTGTGGTGAGGGAGGCCCCGCTCTCTCCTTTCCCAGATGTTTAGTTCATTTCATTCCGATCTCCTTTGCATTATTGTAGCCATTTTCTGTAGCCTGTCAACTATGCCTCTGTCTATCCCTGTTCTCTCCTCTCCGCACAGGCTATATAAACGCCTCACATCGCGTGGCTGCTGCCTCTCTAACCTGGTGGTCCCTGCACGCACCACCCACGTGGAGTTCCAGGTCTCAGGCAGCCTCTGGAACTGCCATTCTGCTGCCAACAAGGCAGAGTTCATCTCAGCCTATGCTACCCTCCAGTCCCTCGACTTCTTGGCGCTGACGGAAACATGGATTACCACTGAAAACACTGCTACTCCTACTGCTCTCTCCTCGTCTGACCATGTGTTCTCGCATACCCTCGAGAGCATCTGGTCAGCGGGGTGGTGGCACAGGAATCCTCATCTCTCCCAAGTGGACATTCTCTATTTTTCCCCTGACCCATCTGTCTATCTCCTCATTTGAATTCCATGCTGTCACAGTCACTAGCCCATTTAACATCCTTGTCATTTATCGCCCTCCAGGTTCCCTTGGAGAGTTCATCAATGAGCTTGACGCCTTGATAAGTTCCTTTCCTGAGGATGGCTCACCCCTCACAGTTCTGGGGGACTTCAACCTCCCTATGTCTACCTTTGACTCATTTCTCTCTGCCTCCTTCTTTCCACTCCTCTCCTCTTGGACCTCACCCTCTCACCGTCCCCCCCTACTCACAAGGCAGGCAATACGCTTGACCTCATCTTTACTAGATGCTGTTCTTCTACTAATCTCACTGCAACTCCCCTCCATGTCTCCGACCACTACTTTGTATCCTTTTCTCTCTCGCTCTCCTCCAACACTACTCACTCTGCCCCTACTCAGATGGTAATGCGCCGTCGTAACCTTCGCTCTCTCTCTCCCGCTACTCTCTCCTCTTCCATCCTATCATCTCTTCCCTCTTCTCAATCCTTCTCCCTCCAATCTCCTGATTCTGCCTCCTCAACCCTCCTCTCCTCCCTTTCTGCATCCTTTGACTCTCTATGTCCCCTATCCTCCCGGCCGGCTCGGTCCTCCCCTCCAGCTCCTTGGCTTGATGACTCATTGCGAGCTCACAGAACAGGGCTCCGGGCAGCCGAGCGGAAATGGAGGAAAACTAGACTCCCTGCGGACCTGGCATCTTTTCACTCCCTCCTCTCTACATTTTCTTCATCTGTTTCTGCTGCTAAGGCCACTTTCTACCACTCTAAATTCCAAGAATCTGCCTCTAACCCTAGGAAGCTCTTTGCCACCTTCTCCTCCCTGCTGAATCCTCCTCCCCCCCCTCTCTCTGCGGATGACTTCGTCAACCATTTTGAAAAGAAGGTTGACGACATCCGATCCTCGTTTGTTAAGTCAAATGACACTGCTGGTCCTGCTCACACTGCCCTACCCTATGCTTTGACTTATTTCTCCCCTCTCTCTCCAGATTAAATCTTGCGACTTGTGACGGCCGGCCGCCCAACAACCTGCCCGCTTGACCCTATCCCCTCCTCTCTTCTCCAGACCATCTCCGGTGACCTTCTCCCTTACCTCACCTCGCTGATCAACTCATCCTTGACCGCTGGCTATGTCCCTTCCGTCTTCAAGAGAGCGAGAGTTGCACCCCTTCTCAAAAAACCAACACTCGATCCCTCTGATGTCAACAACTACAGACCAGTATCCCTTCTTTCTTTTCTCTCCAAAACTATTGAGCGTGCCATCTTTAGCCAACTCTCCTGCTATCTCTCTCAGAATGACCTTCTTGATCCAAACCAGTCAGGTTTCAAGACTGGTCATTCAACTGAGACTGCTCTTCTCTGTGTCACGGAGGCTCTCCGCACTGCTAAAGCTAACTCTCTCTCCTCTGCTCTTGTCCTTCTAGACCTGTCTGCTGCCTTTGATACTGTGAACCATCAGATCCTCCTCTCCACCCTCTCCGAGCTGGGCATCTCCGGCGCGGCTCACTCTTGGATTGCGTCCTACCTGACCGGTCGCTCCTACCAAGTGGCGTGGCGAGAAGCTGTCTCCGCACCACGTGCTCTCACCACTGGTGTCCCCCAGGGCTCAGTTCTAGGCCCTCTCCTATTCTCGCTATACACCAAGTCACTTGGCTCTGTCATATCCTCACATGGCCTCTCCTATCATTGCTACGCAGACGACACACAATTAATCTTCTCCTTTCCCCCTTTTGATAACCAGCTGGCGAATCGCATCTCTGCATGTCTGGCAGACATATCAGTATGGATGACGGATCACCACCTCAAGCTGAACCTTGGCAAGACGGAGCTGCTCTTCCTCCCGGGGAAGGACTGCCCGTTCCATGATCTCGCCATCACGGTTGACAACTCCGTTGTGTCCTCCTCCCAGAGTGCGAAGAGCCTTGGCGTGACCCAGGACAACACCCTGTCGTTCTCCGCTAACATCAAGGCGGTGACCCGATCCTGTAGGTTCATGCTCTACAACATTCGGACAGTACGACCCTGCCTTACACAGGAAGCGGCACAGGTCCTAATCCAGGCACTTGTCATCTCCCGTCTGGATTACTGCAACTCGCTGTTGGCTGGGCTCCCTGCCTGTGCCATTAAACCCCTACAACTCATCCAGAATGCCGCAGCCCGTCTGGTGTCCAACCTTCCCAAGTTATATCCCACTGGCTATAATGTGAATGCACCAATTTGTAAGTCGCTCTGGACAAGAGCGTCTGCTAAATGACGTAAATGTAAATGTAAATGTAAGACTGAACTGTTTGGGTAGAAGGGAGCCCTAAGCATAACAGGCAAATACAGGCTGTATTATTATAAAGGAGTTAATACGTATATATGGCCTTGAAATGTTTGGGTAGAAGTTCAAAGAAGAGCTATATAGCTGATGTGAGTGAGGCTGCATTGGTGTGGCATTGATCCATCCACACAATTACTAATTGCTCGTCTGGGATTTACAAAGGCATAATGGCCTTAATTGAATGGTCAGCCGACCTAATTCTTGAAATCTAGCCCTTCAACCTTCATCTTATAGAGTCAGTTATCAGAACCCTTCAACATAGTATTCCTCTTCTTTCTCTGGTCCTGTTGCTGAGAGGACGAGAAAGAGAGAGGGGGAGAGACAAGAAGAGCAAGAAGTAGCAAGGGGTGTATACCCAAACTGCATTAGATCCTGTTAAAATCATTTCCGTCTGACGACACATTGTGTCCTTGTGGCCCGTGGGCGTGGAGAGTACCCATTTTACATATCAAATCAGTACCATATGAACCCTGGCACTGAGCTAGCACTAGGCCACACTCGCACACACACACACACACACACACACACACACACACACACACACACACACACACACACACACACACACAGAGAGCAAAGCAGCAAAACATGGCCCTTATTATAGAACTCTCTATTACAGGCCAGAACCCCTGGCGCACTGTCACTGCAATCTGCCCAGCGCTGCTATAAATCAAGTCACACAGCGACTCACTACGCCCCCATTATCAGCTGGATGTGTATTAGAGCAGACAAGGCTTGGGTCTTCAAAGACAATACTACTGTACGGATGTTAGAGCCACTTGAGATGCTCTCTCAGGCTATATGAGGAGGAGGGGGGGTTGATTATTATTGCTGGGTCTGCTGCTCTGAGATAATTAACTTCATATGCATCAGTGGAAGAGGTCACACACACGCACGCACACGTCCCAGCCTGTATCTTGAACCATGACTAGAACATGAATAGTTCAAGACTACAATTCCCAATTTAACAGATTCTTACCCCATTATTGTAAGTCCACAGTCCATTTCCCCCATTTCTTGTTTGGGTATTCAGGCAAGAGAGAAGCAGACAACATCAGAATGTTGGTCCTAGAACTAGCTCAGAGTACACTGCCTCACCTCATTGGTCATTATAGTGCCGCATCATTGGTCCTGGGCCAAACAGGTGTCGGGGGAGAGGCCTATAAGGGCTCACTTCACAATCCGGCGGAGCCAATCCATCTGCTGCAAATTGACAACAGTAAGTGCTTAGTTGAGCCCTGGTATAAATCCCCATTAGGGTGTACTGCAACCTGTCCGCACACCACACACACATACATCCATGCCCACAGGCACGCACACGCACGCACACACACACACACACACACACACACTCACACGCATGTACGCATGCACACACACACACACACACACGCCACTGTCCCACCCTGCTCTCCTGCCATCAACCCTTTATTGGGCCCTGGTTCCAAAACAATATCAATCTAACCCAGAGTTTATGAGGACTAATGATAGCTGGAGATCCCTAATGATCCCTAGCGCCGGCTCCCTGAGTCAATACCTGTTTGGTAGAATGGTCCAATGCGCAGCAAGGTGCCAAAACTGTAAGCTCATTTACTCCACGGCTTTGCTGGCTGTCTCTGTTTGCCCCATTAGAATTGATAATATCCATCCCACAAACGAGCCATTAAAAAACGAATTGTTCCTTATTGATGTCCTATTATAAGGATTAACAAACGCTTTGGGCTACGTTGAACCCTTCCCTCTGTTCTGTCTAATGTGGACCGGGCTTTTATTTGTGAAATGAAGATCCATGAACAGCAGTGAGAGTTATAATGCGCTCTGCAAGGCTTTCAGGAGAGATTCAGCTGCTTTCACTCTGATCATGAAGGTATTGACCAAACACATTATTCTCTGTAGTCTGCAGTCTGTATGGTGCTAATCAATATATTTGACTGAGGGTAATGTAAAATACAATAGGTGAACAGAGGAGAAGAACAGGAAAACATAATCATTTGCCAACAATAGTGCCTAAATATGCCTACCTGGTTATTCTTTGTGGTACAAAATGTTTATTTATTTTTAAATTAGTAATAGTGGTATAGCATTGTGTGTACATAGGTAGTAAAATATACAGTTTTAATGATGTTATAGCCCATTAACCCTTAGTCTACAATTCCCGCGGCCCAGCAGATTATAATTAACATAATACAATAATCCCCATCATAATCCGTCTAAGATAGAGATATCTGTTTTTTTGCATGGGCTGCGTCTCAATCCACCGAATCCGCCGATATTGCCCTTCCGCATCTGCGGTGAAAGGTGGCAGAGCTAGAGAGGTGTTTGTCAGACCATGAGACATCCCGGAAATTGGTCTTCTCATGAAAACGTCTGTAGCGTCCGAACGGTTTGGCCTACAAACTATTATGACCACACTATTGAAGGTCACCCACAAGCCTCACAAGGCTTGTCTGAAGGTCACTGGTACCAGTTTAAAAAATTAATGGAAGTATATATGGAGATAATTTAGTGCCTAAAATAAGCGGATAAATACATGTAAAAAATATATAGGACAGACACCTCAGAACAAACTTCCTTTTGTTGGTTTTTTTGGACTATCTGTTGTTCCATGTAGTGAATCTGTTATTCAATGAGTTTCTATTGGCTAATAGCAGTAATGCCACATTTTATGTTTCATCCCCCCAAAAAATGATATATATATTTTTTTATACCTTAAGGGATCTTAAAATTCAAAATCAAATAGCTAAATAATCTTTGGTATGACCATCTTAAAACAATTCCATATGTTAGCTTAGAACCCCCCCAGCTTAGACAGGGCTTAGACTCTAGAGGGTTAAAACAGAACAAAAGACATGCTCAGTGGTTGGTTACTTGTTAGTGGGGTTTGTAAAGAAAATATCAGAACCTGACATTCAAAGTTTGTGACTTCACAGTGTGGACTGATTTGATTTGGAATTGACAGGAGTGTGTTTCTGAGAGAGAGAGAGAGAGAGAGAGAGAGAGAGAGAGAGAGAGAGAGAGAGAGAGAGAGAGAGAGAGAGAGAGAGAGAGAGAGAGAGAGAGAGAGAGAGAGAGGGGGGGGGGGAGAGAGAGAGAGAGAGAGAGAGAGAGAGAGAGAGAGAGTGTAATGTTCACTGTTCATTTTTGTTTATTTCACTTTTGTTTATTATCTATTTCACTTGCTTTGGCAATGTAAACATATGTTTCCAATGCCAATAAAGCCCTTAGAATTGAATTGAGCGAGAGAGAGAGACAGAGAGAGAAAGAGAGAGGAGGGAGGGGGAGAGAGAGAGATCAGTAAGAGGGCAGAGAGAAATAGTGGGGGGAGAATGGAATGCTAAGGCTACCAAGCTTGCTAGTACAAAGAGATACAACTTCAATTAGCACTGACGTGTGAAGTGAGAGGTGTCAAAGCCCTTGAGCCCAACAATGGCAGGAGAGTCGCACAGTCTACCCCAACCAAATGGAGAGGCCTTAGAAGCACCCTCCTACTGTTCCGAGGTAATTAAAATACAGTACCCTCTGTATGTATTGAATAATAAGACACGAAAAGAGTACAAAATGAAGCTCCTTATGGGAAATCAGGAGACACTTTTTGCTGACTTTTATAAAAATGGGAACATAAGCAACCTTATCTTCCACAGAGACCATCCCCTGGCATGGTACAGTGCTATACTAGCACACTAGCCCTCTGTTAAGATGGGGGGTGTTAGTGATGGGTGGAAACTCAGGATACTAGACAACGAGGACTCTGAGTCAGCTAATATAAATCTCTATAAATCTGGAACAGTATTGGTACAGGGCAACACCAAACAGTTCCAGCTGGACTTTCACCTAATCAAATAAATAGCTCTCCCTTGAGAAGCTCTCTCTTGACAAAGATACCCCCACCTCGAGTGGGTCAGACCAGACCTCTTCATTAAATAACCCCACAGACGAGCAACCCCAAGCGGAAAGTCAACTTCCCAGCACAGAGTCGAAGGATAAATTCATCCAGCTGGAGGTAAGGCAGGTGGAGCTGGAACAGCAGGTGATTACACTCCAGTCAGCACAGACCCAGACAACAGTTCAGCACAACAACACCCCCTTAACTAGACCTGGAGCGCTGGAGGTGGAGAGAGACATATCTGCACTCTGGACTGTGGTGTGACAACATCAACAGGAGAAAGAGTAGGAGCAGTAGAAGAACAGAGCACTAGAGGAGAGGATCAGAGTGCTGGAGGAGAAGGTGAGAACGATGACGTGTGACAGAGAACAACCCATTAGAGAGCTGGCCACCCCAGCAGAGAAGCCAGCAGAAAGCCCACCTCAGATCCTGGCCAAATTCTCGACACCGCAGCAGAACAGCACACCCTAGACCCTGACCATAGCCTCGACATAACAGCCAGACAAACAAATGAAGAACCCCATGCCCATGGGATCCCAACCCGTCTGAGCACCCCCCCTGTCAGTCACCCTGATTGCCCTCCTTTTTCCCAAACACAAAATACAAACCCTCCAACCGAAAAAGGCCTGTGGGGTTGATGGTATCCTAATTGAAATGATAAAATATACAGACCACAAATTCCAATTGGCTATACTTAAACTCTTTAACATCATCTTCAACTCTGGCATCTTCCCCAGTATTTGGAAACAAGGACTGATCACCCCAATCCACAAAAGTGGAGACAAATTTTACCCCAATAAATACCATGGGATATGCGTCAACAGCAACCTTGGGAAATCCTCTGCATTATCATTAACAGCAGACTCGTACATTTCCTCAGCAAAAACAATGTACTGAGCAAATGTCAAATTGGCTTTTTACCAAATTACCGTAAACCAGACCACGTATTCACCCTGCACACCCTAATTGACAAACAAACAAACCAAAACAAAGGCAAAGTCTTCTCATGCTTTGTTGATATCAAAAAAACGTTTGACTCAATTTAGCATGAGGGTCTGCTATACAAATTGATGGAAAGTGGTGTTGGGGGAAAAACATACGACGTTATAAAATCTATGTACACAAACAACTAGTGTGCGGTTAAAATTGGCAAAAAACACACATTTCTTTCCCCAGGGCCAGGGAGTGAGACAGGGATGAAGCTTAAGCCCTATCCTCTTCAACAAATATATATCAACGAATTGGTGAGGGCACTAGAACTGTGAGGGCACTAGAACACACTAGAAAGTGTGCAATCACAGCAGCAAGATTTGTGACCTGTTGCCACAATTGAAGAACAAACACCATTGTAAATACAACCTATATTCATGTTTATTTATTTTCCCTTTTGTACCATTTGCACATAATTACAACACTGTATATAGACAGTATATATGTATATATGTATATATGACATTTGAAATGTCTTTGTTATTTTGGAACTTTTGTGAGTGTAAAGTTTACTGTTAATTTTATATTGTTTATTTCACTTTTGTTTATTATCTATTTCACTTGCTTTGGCAATGTAAACATATGTTTCCCATGCTAATAATGCCCCTTAAATTGAAATTGAAATTGAATTGAATTGAGAGAGAGAGAGAGAGAGAGAAGAGAGAGAGAGAGAGAGAGAGAGAGAGAGAGAGAGAGAGAGAGAGAGAGAGAGAGAGAGAGAGAGAGAGATGATGGTAATTCATGCCAAAAATGTAAGCCTATTGTTTGTTTCTCCCATCAATAAATCTATCAGATTTACCAGGCAACAGACTGCTCCTTTTTCTTTATTCTCCCAGATTGTCACCAGTTGAAGTATCTTGGGGTAAGGAAGGTTTTTTGGAGAGAGTGTGCTTGTTTGTGTGTGTTTGTGCGTGTGTGTGTGTGTCTATGTGTGTATCTATGTGTGTGAGTGTGTGTGCGTGTGTGCATGTGTCCATGCGTGCGTGCATAGCGCATGCGTGTGTGTGTGGACTGATTTGATTTGGGATTGACAGACAGGAGGTCTCAGACTTAGACCTGTCAGACATCCAATATGTCAGCTGGTGGGTTAGACCTCTAGCTATAAGCACCGGATGGATGGATCGATCACAACAACAACAACAACACACCATAGAGAACAGAGAATGGGAAGGTCCATCAAGCATTGCCCTCTGTAATAACAGATGAGCTCTCCATCATTCCTGATTGTTCTTCTAGAACACTTTCAGAGGTTTGCCATTGTCACGTTTGTCCTTGGTTGACCTTATCAACATTCAACCACCTAGAATGTTAGCAATAAGCAATTCTCTCCCATACCAATGTAAAGCAGTTTTTCAACAAACTGTCATATATCATTATACAGAATATCCTTCCATACAAGGGACAATCAAGATGTAGGAAAAGTGTGATGAATTAATGTAAATAAGACTGATGTCTGCAGAGTGCTGTTTCATCAGGACAAAATGAATGAGGGATATTCTAAATATAACCAGTGAAGGGAACTGCGGATTAGGGGTGTGTGGGTGTGTGTGTGTGGGTGTGTGTGGGTGGATGTGTGTGTGTGTGTGTGTGTGTGTGTGTGTGTGTGTGTGTGTGTGTGTGTGTGTATGTGCGCGTGTCTGTAGGACGAAATTCCTCACCAGGACCCACAATCAGACTATGTGTGCTGGAGAATGTGCTGAGAGCAAAGTCAGTCAGTATAGAGAGATAAAGCCTGGGGATTACAGTTTAGTGGAAGTCTCATGTCCCTTCGGTACTGGGGAAGGGGGTGGGGGGGCTGAGGGGCTTTCCGCGACAGATCCTCCCCTACTTAAACACTAGTGATGTTCTTAGCCCAATTGAGAACCCATTTCCTCCAGCCTACCGACTCTGACACACTCACCTGGGAACAGAGCTCCCTCCCCTCAGAGTGATTATGGGTTTTAAATAAGAGGCTGGGAACAGAGCTTCCTCCCCTCGGAGTGATATTGTGTTTTTAATAAGAGGCTGGGAACAGAGCTCCCTCCCCTCGGAGTGATATTGGGTTTTAAATAAGAGGCTGGGAACAGAGCTCCCACCCCTCGGAGTGATATTGGGTTTTAAATAAGAGGCTGGGAACAGAGCTCCCTCACCTCGGAGTGATATTGGGTTTTAAATAAGAGGCTGGGAACAGAGCTCCCTCACCTCGGAGTGATATTGGGTTTTAAATAAGAGGCTGGGAACAGAGCTCCCTCCCCTCAGAGTGATATTGGGTTTTAAATAAGAGGCTGGGAACAGAGCTCCCACCCCTCGGAGTGATATTGGGTTTTAAATAAGAGGCTGGGAACAGAGCTCCCTCCCCTAAGTGTTATATTGGGTTTTAAATAAGAGGCTGGGAACAGAGCTCCCTCACCTCGGAGTGATATTGGGTTTTAAATAAGAGGCTGGGAACAGAGCTCCCTCACCTCGGAGTGATATTGGGTTTTAAATAAGAGGCTGGGAACAGAGCTCCCTCACCTCGGAGTGATATTGGGTTTGAAATAAGAGGCTGGGATCAGAGCTCCCTCCCCTCGGAGTGATATTGGGTTTTAAATAAGAGGCTGGGAACAGAGCTCCCTCACCTCTGAGTGATATTGGGTTTTAAATAAGAGGCTGGGTGGCGCTAGCAACTCCTCAGAGCTCAGATACAAAATAGACGGCAGACATCCATCCGGAGGGAGGGGGGAGAGAGGACAAAATGCGATAGAGGGAGAGAAAGAGAGATTGAATCATAATGTTAAGTAGCATGGTAGAAATGATGAGCTCTGTATATTTCTGCACACTTATGCATGCAGTATAGGCCTGCTACACCAGATAGATGTAAGCAGAAAAACTGCTGCCGTTCACAGCCTATAGATTATTCAAGGTGATGCACATAGAAATTAAATTCTTCATGTGTGGAATGCACAGTAGCCTACAGTGCATGAAATGTGTACAGTAGAATTAATGTGCAAAAAAATCAATGCGGACGGCTAAGTTATTATTCCTCTAGTGAGGCATTTAAAGCTTTATTGGCAATGTGTGATCTACACTTTTGTTATAAAAGGGCCATCGGTATCCACATTGAGATTGTGACTTACACTATACAATCAATAGCCATTGACCACTGTGAGAGACGGGGAGAAGGGTGTACAAATAGCGAGATATGGAATGTGTGATATAAATGGAAACAGAGTCAGTGAGAGCTACTGTATTGTCTGTGCATGCTTGGGTTGGGTGTTCAAGGGTATACTAGTAAGAATTAAACAGACTTTGCATATGCACTTTACCAGGCCACCATGCAATGCCCTGTTCGGGAAAAAAAAAAAAGAGGTAGAAATACATCAGAGGTCTTGATAACCTCAGCAATAACCCTTAATGTACCGTGTTGGTAACACTTTACTTGACACCCAGTGTCATAACATGTTATGACACGGTCATAACCATGTCATAATATGTCATAACGGCTGACATAACTTGTCATAACCTGTCATAATATGGTCATAACACTGTCATTACCCATATATTTATACCCTTTGTGACATATATTGCGTTATTTTATGGCTGGTTATAACACCTTCATAAGAGTGTCAAAACCCACATTTATTCAAATTAGTTTTTTCCCTGCCACAAAGTTTCCTTTAGTTTGAAAGGTTGTTTCTTAAATTCTTTGTTGTTGTTGTAATGAATTCTTTACAGTCATGTTTTTTTCATTATATGTTACTTAACTTGTTGAAAATACACTTTATGACACTGTCATGAAGTATTATGACCATCCTGTGTCACTTTACTTGGACTAAGAAAATACACTTTATGACACTGTCAAATAGCAATATGACCATCATAATCATATAAGCCAGATAGGCCTATCACGTACATGCCCTTACATCAGTCATCAGTCCAAAAGAGGGTGTCTTATCCTGCTCCTGAAATCTGCTCCTGCATTCATCCAAGTCATCAACAGAGCATTGGGGTGGATGCATTTCTGACATCAATGTGTGCACAATTACAATGATAATTTAATATGGTCAATTCAATAAAATGTTATATAACATAAACATACTGTTGACATGTAGGCTATGGTGTAATGGAATGTTTTGCCTTGTGTTGTAGGTTTTGTGGGTTTTGACACTCTTATGTAGGTGTCATAACCAGCCATAAAATAATGCAATATATTTGTATTTATGTATTTTTATTTACCCTTTATTTAACTAGGCAAGTCAGTTAAGAACAAATTGTTATTTACAATGACGGCCTACCCCGGCCAAACCCGGATGACGCTGGGCCAATTGTGCAATGCCCTATGGGACTCCCAAGGCGTCACTACATTTGTCACAACAGGTCTAAATATATGTGTCATGACAGTGTTATGACCATATTATAACAGGTTATGACACACTACATCAGCTGTTATGACATATTATGACATGGTTAACGTGTTATGACACTGGGTGTCAAGTAAAGTGTTACCAAAGTGTTTCATCAATGTCACGATAACAAGCGACCTATGAATACAGGGATGTAAACATGTAATGAATGTCATGCATGTAATCCATATATCAAAGGGTGCTGGGTATGAAAGAACAGGCTTAACTACAGATCAGACATGTTTCAAAGACACATAATGATAAACACAATGAAGTGAAAGTGTTCGAAGCTAAACAATGTGTCTGTCTCCTCTGTGATGCTGTGTGATGATGGTCTCTGGTGAATTCTATCTCCCTCATTGTCATCTACTCTCATATAAAGGAATGAGGGATGAGGGAAGGGAAGAGATGAGTGTGTGTGTGTCCATGATTTACAAGATAGTGGATGAGAAGGAATGTAGTTTAGTCCAGCAGGGTTCTATGTGATTTAATCAGACTAGCTGATAAATATTTACATATATCTGGAATGAGATTAGGACCCAGGCGGGGAGACAGGGAGACACACACAGACACACACACACACACACACACACACACACACAAACACGGACACACACACACACACACACCACAAACAAAATCTCCTAAGGAACCATAAAACCCTTCATATCCCCTCAGACCAGTGACACGCCTTTATACGGCCATGTTTTATTGAAGCTATGAATTTAGAGGTCAGAAATATGAGACACTATATTTAGTGGGTAATCTAGCCCTTCCATCCGTCGAATAGTCTGAATGTGAATTGGAAGAAAACTTCTTAAACCCCACTAGTCTTTCAGGAATCATTTGTCATCCAGATTTGGTGTTAGTATGGACAAAGGTGAGGAAGGAAAGAAGCACTGTTAAGTGGAGTAAATTGATAGTAAATTGCAGACAAATGCAGTTATAAAGTGGGGAGCGATAAGAGATATGGAACTTTGTTACTTTACTGTCAATAACCATCATTGACGTCCCAGTCTTTAACACTGACATACAAGAATTGCAATGCATTGCTTTCGTGGTGCGTAGGGAATGTTCAATAGTGACATTTTGTGTAGGAGTGTCTTTTCTTTGAACCCTGACACACACCAGAGAGTCGCTCAAAGAAACTAGCTGTCTCTTCGCCCTTGTTGATTTGTTTCAATTGGACTCAGACGTGTTGTCATGTCTGGCATCACAGATGGAGGAGGAGTGGGGCGTGCTGGACAGCCTCCCTCGTCCCTCTATCCCCCCATGCAGTGACCCCAGGGGTGTTCGTTCACATGTTCACATGTTGACTCTTCCTCCTCCTCCTCCTCCTCCTCCGCCTCCTCCTCCTGCTACTCCTCCTCCTCTGTAAGAGACCTTCACTCCAGATGCTTACTCTGTCTACATTCTCCTCTAAATGCTGGTTGGAGAGTCTTAATTGCCTCATTTTGTGGTTCTGATTTGCAGTGTTGTTTTTCAGAAACAGCAGGATAGAGGCTGATCACAGACGGAGAAATTACAACCATGTCTTTATTTACCAGCTAATCAACAATCAACACAGAGAGGAGGGAGGGAATGAGGGAGAGTTGGTGGGGGGTAGGGAGGGAGGGAGGGAGGGAGGGAGGGAGGGAGGGAGGGAGGGAGGGAGGGAGGGAGAGATGAAAGGGGAAGGAGAGATAATGTGAATAGAAGAAAAATAAACTAGTCTTTTGTCATATCTTTTCACAGAGCTCAGTCTTTCATATTCACCCTTCTCTTCAGAAATACATTTTTGTTTGTGACAGTTACAGAGGACTTCACAGTTTTCTGTGACTGAGTCCTGGTCTGACATGGCCATTATACTTTTACGCCATTATAGGTATACACATGGCTATACACAATACATGTGACATAATCAATGTAAAATAAATACATAAATAACAATAACAACCTCATTTGACATTTAGAGTAATTTCCAAACCAGCCTAAAGCATTACTAAGCCATAGTAAGAGTCTGTGTGAGGAATATCCTTGGACCAGTCCAACAACAGAGTTCCCGGTGATACGCTGATATACCATTTGACCTTTGACCTTCAACCGCAGTACACTGCAAAGGTCAGTGTGGCTCAATAAAAGATCCCATAAACGTCTGTTTCTGAGGCCGCTGAGGAATTATCAGGTCACAATGAGAGCGAGAGAGAGAGTGAGAGAGAGAGAGATGATGAATCTATATAGACCATTGGTCTGTGGTCTTGTCATTATGTCATTATCCTTAAACAAAGAGACAACCTTTATCTGAACTCACCCTTTATCACACTTCCCTCTCCAGAGAGTCCATCTGTAGGTGAACTTAAGCTCACCTTCCTGCCCTCTCTATCACACATACGGTGTCCATATTAGGACAGTTACATTTACAAGGAGTTGTTGTCAGTTTAACTCAGACTCCTCATCAGGGCTAGGTGTCAGTCTCATCAGGCTGTCCAAATAGGGACACTGTACTTACAACCCATTAATGAGAGATGAGCCAGATCATTTTATTATGGGCAATATTCAGAATCAGATTTTAAATGGATCCATGTGGGCTTTTTCTAGCCTTTTCAATAGGTACATGTGTTTTCCTTTGATAACATTGTGCTTGACTCTCTCTCTCTCTGTGTCCCGACCACTTCTGTTTGATGGGCAGATGATGGATAGATTTATAGAGGGGTTATGAGTTTTATTCCCCTGAATCTGTCATCCACATCGCTCTCAATGCACCCCATGACCTGATAAAAGGGGGAAATCATTTCTGGAGGGATCAGCCATTGTCATACTCTGTGGCTCAGGTCTATTAAAATGTAATTGAAGTTCTGGTTGTAAAACTTGAACATTCTGCTCAGTGAACACTGAACAACGACAGGCACAGGAACATCTTTCTCACACACACACACACACACACACATGCACGGACGCACACACAAGGCAAATGCACGTACACAAGCACACATAATAAAGTCATTTTATGGTTGCATTTATCCTCAATATCTGCCCTCAATATCAACACAGGTGCTTTTGTGAGTGTCTCTCTGTATGTGTATGTCTGACTTAGAGATAGACAGCTGTGTGTGTATATGTGTGTGTGTGTTCCAAGTGTTATCCCATAGTGTGTTCCTTAGTGGTTTTCTTTCCTCTGTTTTTCTTAGAAGGCCTAAATGACATGTTCTTGTTTTTCGTCTTCTTAAAGCAAACACATATGGCATTACTTGACCGATCAATAGACCATTATAGAGGAACAGGGTGGGAAAGTAAATGGTCGGTTTAAAGCAATAATCATTTTTTATTTCTTCACTATGAATGGACCATGGAGTTGTTAGACTGTGAAATAATCACATTATTGTTCCATTGAGTGTGTGTAACTTTGAGTGGGTGTGTGTTCTCAGTGTGTGTGTGTGTATGTGTGTGTGTGACTGTGTGTGTGTGTGTGTGCTTGTCCCCTATACATATCTACCTCTATTTTACAGCACATTGTAAATATGGTACTGCAACTGACCCTGTTTTTAGCATTACATTGTTATTGATTAATACATTGTTGGGTTTTGAGTTCGCAAGAAAGGCATTTCACTGTACTGTAAAACTTTAAACTTGACACTCTCTCCCTCTCCCTGTGCACCTGTCAAACTCCACACTGATTCGTTACTGTCAGCCATTAACAAACAATCAAAATCCATCTACACCAAATAAAATATGTTTGAGCCCCATCTCCCCTATATGATTCCCATCTCACTGCTCCAACCCTCATTGTCCTGGAAATGACCTCCAGGTCGCCCTTTATAAAACCAAAATCAATATGGACTGACGCATGTACAGTTGCATTTGATTGGAGGTATTGATTTGGAACTTGTTGTTGTTGCATAACGTGATGATGCTCAATGAACCGTGACCATGGCGACTGACTGACTAGCTGAATAGCAGGCAGAGTAGTTGCATTTTTACTTTGAAAACAACCGTCTCGAAAGCATTCAACGTCACATTTACATAGATTAATCAATAGTGATCTTGTTGAGATTTCACTCCCCAGCCACTTGTCTTTGTGCCTTCAGTCTATGTGGATGAATACTTGAGGGGTTCATAAACGACAAGATCTTATCAAAGAAGGCTTTTTCTGATGTGAAAATTGAGCAGCTGTCATTCAAAGCTGATGGAATTCTAACTAGGTCAAACGCCAGATTATCATTCAATTGTTTTGTCTGCTATATTGGTTAGTTTAATATCGACTTCATATCTATAAACTGTACATTGTCTTTACAGAGTTTACAATTTCTTCTTAAAAACAGCTGCTGTTGTTGTTGTTATGACAAGTCAAGCTAAGCATTAGTCCTCAGATTCAAAGGTATTTCTTTCCACACGAGTCACCGCCAGGCAGCCTGTTAATCAGTTACTCGATGACCTCACTTTAGCTTCCTCTCCTCTCTAACCGAGCGACCTCAGCCCAGTTCTAACATCTCCTCCTCCCCCATGATCATGGTGGACCATTAAGAGTGCACAATAGGTATTTTCTGGATGGCACTACACTACACAACAAGATGAGCTCCTGATTGACTCAGTGAGCAGGGCACTTCCTGTCTCAGTGGGCGGTCCCATTATGTGTATATCACCTGGAAGGACCTCCCCCCTGCCGCACGACAGTGTTTGGCAGACTTACTGTAACACACACACAGCCCCCATACAGATCTACTGATTATTTCCCCACACTCCCCTCTTCATTCTCCATCCTCCACCTATCCTCCCCTGTTCCCCCCATCATCATCCCTATATCTGGTAGTAGAGACCCTCCAGAGTGATCAGGTGACTGTTGTCTCCCACGGCGATGATTACATGTGGTGAATCATCAGGGTCTTCTAGCCTCCCTCCAGCAGGGGGCATTACCTGCCTGTGGTGTGTTTGTGTGTGCATGTGCATGTGTGTGTGTGTGTGTTCATTACCTGCCTGTGGTGTCTCGAGTATCAAAGCTATGCCCACTACAGACTGCATTATAGTAGTGGAGTGGATAGGGTTGTTATGAGTGTAGGAGGTACCTCAGTAGGTACTGTGGTGCTGTGGCGGTGTACAGATGGAGAGATTTCCCTGCATATAGAGAAGCTAAGCTCTGTTTTCCTCTCTGCAGGTGAACTGTCTCTGTGATAACTCTGACAGATGTTCACCAGAAGGAGGGATGGGATGATGAGAAGGAGGAGGAGGAGAAAGAGAAGGAGGAGAATACAAGGGGCCCGTGATTAGAAAGGAGTGAAGAAACACAGGGAGAAAGAGAGAGAGAGAGGAGAGAAGAGAGAACGAGAGGGAGAGAGAGTGAGGGAGAAGGAGAGGAGAGAGAGAGAGGAGAGAGAGGGAGAGAGAGTGATCAGTAAGAGGGCAGAGAGAGCGATGGGGACAGTATACGACACACACTGTTAAGCTGCCAATGAGGCAACAGAGCTCTGGCTTTTGGGGATTCTCTCTCTCTATTCTATCCTCTCGCTCTATCCTATACATTTACATTTACATTTTAGTCATTTAGCAGACGCTCTTATCCAGAGAGACTTACAGGAGCAATTAGGGTTAAGTGCCTTGCTTAAGGGCACATCGACAGATTTTTCACCTAGTCGGCTCGGGGATTAGAACCAGCGACCTTTCGGTTACTGGCACAACGCTCTTACCCACTAAGCTACCTGCCGCCCCTATCTATCCTCTTCTCCTCTTCCTCTTCCCCTAAATCCCTCTCTTTTCCACTGTAGTGTCTTTCATCAGAGTAGACCTGTTTCAGCTGTTGTACCAAACAACCCATTTCTCTCTTTCCCTCTCTCTCTTAGATTGCGGTCCCATTAATCAAATAGAGGACCCAGAAGAGACAGACCACAGTACAGTACAGTAGCCCGCTGCTATTATTTCCCAGCTCTGCATACAGGTAGGACGTGTGAAAATGTGAAAAGGTTAGTATGGTCAGCTCCATGTAAGATTTTTCCATTTTCATAACAAACACCGTATTCCACCTTTATAACGTAATAAACAAGATGAGAAGAAGTTAATGTGGAGATATGGATACCTATAGATCATGCTATGACATCTCTATGGAATATCACTGATATACATTATTGTGGACGCTAACCCTCATGTAAGTACTGTAGATGCTGGTCTCAACGGCCTGCAGTACGGTCAGATTTACAGTAATATCACAGAGTTTTCAAACCCAAAGACCCAACAGGCTAATACTTCTGGGATCGCCTGGCAAAGCAGACCCAACAGACTGACGGGGGTTTGGGGTTTGTCAAGTCTATGGGAGAAGTGAAAAATGTGTCCTTAATTGTACATCCAAAATCTAGATTCGAGACAATGTCTTAAGTAGCTGAAACTGTCATTACTCCAACCTTGTGAAAGTGACAAACTGACACGTTTAAACAAGTTTATATCGAAGTAGTGCCTTTGATTTGACAGCCTGCGCAGTTCGGTGCAACACAGCCGTTAGACCGGATGACGTGTTTCTACGCATGAGCTATGCTAGCTAACATCACCTACAAGCGTGATCAGGGGTTTCTATTGGGAGAAGCGGTTTCTAGGCCTCTTAATTTAAATTATTTTCGGTAATATCAGCATCACCACCAGACTGACTGCAGACCTTCTTCTGGACTTGACTTACACAAGACTTCCCACAATGCAGTCCTTTCCAGGAAGGACCATTGTATCAGCTACTCTCAGGAGTAGATGTCCAAGTACACTTGTGTTTACTGGAGCACCTGTTGCACTTAAGGTACAATAGCACAGATACTGTATGTATGTATGTATGTATGTATGTATGCATGTTTATGCCCTATAATTAACCCACAATGTTGCCTGGTGGGAGAACAGGTCAGAAAAATCCCTTCATTACTATTTTGTGCTGAAATATAGTCCATATGGAACAAGTCAAACATGCTGTTAATTCCTTACTCAGCGTTTCCTTAATTGTGCTAGTTTTCTTATTTTTCCTTTCTTCCATCTCTATGTCCTTTGCTGAGGTGGTCATTTTGTTAAGCGTAAAATCCCAGATAAAGACAGCTATAAAAGCCTGACTGGCTTCTGGTGAGAGCAGGGGAAATGTGCTTGCTCTGCTGGGTTCAGGAGTAAATCCAGCTAGCTACTTTTAGCTGGTGAAGAGGCGATACCTTTTAGCAAGAGTCTGTAATGACCTAAAATAAACTGGTTTATTACAACGCTCAGTTCCAAACTATTCAGTATTCTCCCGGTGTTGTAATTCAAGTTGATCTTTTGTACCCAAATCTTTTTTATCGTTTGTTTGTTTTAATCCTGAAAGCGCTGCCCCAGCCCAGACAGCCAAGCTGCTCCTATTGGGCCGTTGCCCCCGCCCCCTCTTTCTACTCACTCTCTCTCTCTCTCTCTCTCTATCTCTCTCTCTCTCTCTCTCTCTCTCTCTCTCTCTCTCTCTTCTCTCTCTCTCTCTCTCTCTCTCTCTCTCTCTCTCTCTCTCTCTCCTCTCTCTCTCTCTCTCCTCTCATCCTCTCTTTCCTCTCTTCACCCTCTTTTGTGCATGTTTGTGGTTGAACCAAGGCTTTGTACCTCCCAAGATAAATCACATTCCCTAACTAGCCAGTTAATCAACCCTTTGTGGCCCTCGACCTTGTAACCCTTATCACTCTCATTCCATTCTCAGTGTGTGTGTGTGTGTGTGTGTGTGTGTGTGTGTGTGTGTGTGTGTGTGTGTGTGTGTGTGTAGATCCTTTTTAGCCTCTTCTTCTAATGTATGGCTGACAGGACCACTCCAAAGACCTCCCCTTTAACAAGGGATTCTGTCAGAATAGACCTATTCATCTGGCTTCCTCCTTTCTCCACATTCACTGACCCATCTAACCATCTAACCACACACATTTCCCCTCTAACAACACACACTTTCCTCTGCACTGATTGTACTTTTAAACAAGTGCTTTTTCTGGACTGACCAAACAGGTGCAGCTAATTAATAGTGAAGGAGACTGGGGAGAGAGCTCCTTTATTTTAGCTTTAATTGGTGGCTCATGAAGGCAGTCCCTCAGCAGTTGGAAGGCCGTTCACAGCACACACACACACACACACACACACACACACACACACACGCACACGCACACGCACACGCACACGCACCGCACACACACACACACACACACACACACACACACGCACACGCACCCGCACCCGCACCCGCACGCACACACACACACACACACACACACACACACACACACACACACACACACACACAACACACACACACACACACACACACACACACAGACACAGACACAGACACACACACA